>NW_028136309.1:600000-893000 GCF_964662115.1 Mustela nivalis
AGCCTTGGAATGCAGGTGTGTTCTAATGTTTCCATGAGAGTATTTTCCTCTCTACGGATCCTGGAAGCTCCCAATAGTATGGTGGCTTTCTCGTTTGAATGGAAGAGTGCTGTTTTCAATCTTAGATGTTCCCCAAAAAGGGATTCCAGAGAAGGGCTGTGAGTCTGGGTGCTTGGAAAATCCCACCAGGATTAGGATTTGGGCCTAGGGGAGTACCAGGCCTACAATGTGTGACTTGGAGGTACAACTGAGAGCATTTGTTTGAAAGCATGCTAGTCTGAGTGTCACAATGCCTGATGTGATTAGGGCAGCCCTTATGAGTGGGAGTTGTCTCCTTGGCCATGCAGCTGGCTACCACTTTAATGTAGGACACCCATCCCAACTACCAGGATTCCTGCCATGGAAAAGGAAGAATTCTCTATTGTGCCTCAGGTTCCCCCATTAGCAGGTATTCTAGCAAATGTCTGGGGACAGATGCCTGAATACCAAGGATGGGTAGAGATGAGGGACCTGAGACATGGCCAGTCTCACATGCCTGACTCTCTGAGTAGCTGACATGAATTGAGCACTCAGGCTCTGTCAGAAACAGAACTAGTGGTCAGGGCTGAGTATGAATCAGGGATCCCTCAAGGGCTGAGCAGATTGATCCTCATGCAGAGTTTCTGGGCAGAATCACCATGCCCTTCTTCTTTCTAAGGGGAAGGCAAAAAGCTGCGTTGTGGCCCCAGAATTCCCTATCAAGCGGGCTTGGGGACCAGTAGGGTGAGGATGGAATTGTAAACTCAAGCTAAGGTTCAATTCAGTGCCAAGCAATAGGCAGTTCCACTGTGTAGTGTCTGATTCCAGATATCCAGCACCTGAGTAAAGGTGAAAGTCAGACATTTCCTCATGCTGGAGTTTATGTCTATGATGACCGATGAATGGAGGGGTGGCGTCAAGAGACCATGGAGGATTTCACATGCTGGGGCTTGTGAGATGCTTCAAACAGCAAAGTTTCCTTCTACCACACAGGGGGAGTCTGGTTTATTTGCTCCAGGGTCCCCCATGTGGAAAGTTTGGGTAGCAGAGCACTCCCACGTGGATGCCTGAAAAGCACACCTCCATTAAAATTGCAGCTGAGAAACATGGCCAATTCGTTCTGGTGGCTCTTGGGCGAATTACCAAGGCCTGGAGTTGACATGAAGTCTCATGAAGATGGGTCATAATGCAGGTTTGTTACCATGGAGACCTTAGAGTGTGCTGGTGGCTAAGGGACCATGTAGGATTCATCTACCCTGAGGGTTTGACACTGGTCAAAGGGCACGGTTTCCTTCTCAGACCAGAGATGTTCTGATGTGGGGCTAACGGACCAAATGTATCATAATTTGGTATTGCAGAACAGGCCTCTGAGGATAGATGCCTGAAAATTTAATCTAGGGTTCCAATAAAATCCTAACGGAATGTCAGGTTCAATCCTCTGACTCAGTATCATTGACTTCAAAGTCTGCCTAGATGTAGGTGATCAGGGTGTTCCAGACTGTGCATTTGTGTACAGAGTGGCAACCAGTATTGGGGTGGGCTCAGGGGCCTTGCAGGTTTCTCCTAATCTGGAAAGATAGGGCAATTTGATGGGCACAGTTTCCTTGGCAATGGTGGGCACAGTCCTGTGGTGTGGCTCCAAAGACCCCATGCTGGAGGGCATGAGAGCCATGGTTTTCGGAGGGAAGTCTGCAAACACAAATGCGGGTTAGGTTTAGTGGCGAAGTGATTGTAGGCCCAATGCATACTCCTGGAGGGAAGCTCCGTGTGAAATGTAAATCGCATGCCTCAAAGGAGGTAGCACAGTCTTTTTTATCTGGATTGTGTATCCACGATGGACTAAGAATGCAGGTGTGGTCTCAGGTGTCCATGGGTGATATTTCCTCTCAAGTATCCTGGCGGCTCCTTATAATGTGGTGGCTTTCTCAGAGAGGAAAGAGTTCTGTTTTCCATATTAAGGGTGTCCCATAACAGGGATTGCAGAGAAGTGCTCTGGCTCTGGGCACCTGGAAATACCCACCAAGGGTTATGATTTGGGCATAGGGGCTTACCAGGCCTCCAATTCAAGTCCTGGAGATACAACTGAGAGCGTTTGTTTGAAAGCATGCTCAGGTTGAGGGTCACTATGCAAGCTTTTGCATAGGGTGGCCCTCAGGAATGGGGTTGGTCTCAATGGCCATTCAGTAGGCTAACACTCTGTGTGTTGGACACCCTTCCGAACTTACAGGAATCCTGCCATGGGGAATGAGGATTTCTCTATTGTGATTCAGGTTCCCTCATTGGTAGGGATTCCAGGAAAGGTCTGGGGACACATGCCTGAATACCAAGGATGGGTAAAGATGACGGCTCTGTTCCGTGGCCAGTCTAACATGCGGGATATGGGCCCCGCCTTCTAGGTGGCTAACACGAGGTCGGGGCTTAGGCTCTGTCAGACACAACACTAGGGGCCAGGGCTGTCTATAATTCAGGGTTCCCTCAAGGGACAAGTAGATTGATCATAATGTGGAGTTTCTGGGCAGACTCACCAGGCCCTTCTTCTTTCTATTGGGAAGGCAGAATGCTGTGTTGTGGCTGCAGAATTCCCTATCATGAGGGCTTGTAGACCAGTAGGGTGAGGATGGAATTGTAAAACCAAGCTATGAATAAATTCAGTGACAAGCGAATGGCATTTCCAGTGTGCAGCGGCTGATTCGAATATCCAGCACCTGAGTAAGCGCAGACGTCAGATGTTTGCTCAAGCTGGAGTTTGTGTCTATAATGACCGACAAATGGAGAGGAGTTGAAAAGAGGTCATAGAGGATTTCCCACACTTGAGCTTGTGAGATGCTCCAAACAGCCAGGTTTCCTTCTACAGGACAGGGCAGTCAGATTTGTTTGCTCGAGAGTCCCCCATGTGGAAAGTTTGGGTAGCAGAGCACTCCCACATGGATGCCTGGAAAGCACACTTCCACTGAACATTGCAGCTGAGGAACATGACAGGTTCTTTCTGATTGCTCTGGGGTGAAGTACCAAGGCCTGTAGTTGACATGGAATCTCATGAAGATGGCTCACAATGCTGGCTTGTTACCAGTGAGATCTTAGAATCTGCTGGTGGCTACGGGCCAAGTAGGATTCATCTACCCTGAGGGTTTGACACAGTTCCAAGAGCACGGCTTCCATCTAGAGAAAGGAGATGTTCTGTTGTGGGGATCAGGGACCATATGTTGTATCTTAAGTTGGTACTCCAGAACAGGTCTCTGATTACAGATGCCTGAAAACCTAATCAGGGATTACAATGAGGTCATAGGAGCATGTCAGGTTCAATCTTCTGACTGAGAAACACTGACTTGGGTATCTGCCTGGATTCAGGTGATCAGCGTATTTCAGACTGCACATTTGTGTCCAGAGGGGCCTCCAGTATTGGGGTGGGCTCAGGGGCCTTGCAGGTTTCTCCTTATCTCGAAGTTTTAGGCAAATGTGACGGTCACATTTTCCTTGGGGATGGCAGGCACAGTCCTTTGGTGTGGCTCCAGAGACCCCATCCTGGAGGAAATATGAGCCATGGTTTCGGGATAGAAGTCTGTAAGCACAAACTCGGGTTAAGGTTAGCGGTGAGGTGATCGCAGGCCCAATGCATAGACCTGGAGGGCAGCTCGTCTGGAACTATAAATTAGTTGCCTTGAAGGTGGTAGCACAGGCTTGTGTATCTGGCTTTTGTGTCCAGGATGGCCTCGGAATGCAGGTGTGGTCTCATGGATCCATGGGAGATTTTTCCTCTCAAGGATCCTAGCGGCTCCCTATACTATGGTGGCTTTCTTGGCGAAGGGGAGAGTGCTATTTTCCATCTTAGGGGTGTCACAAAACAGGGATTCCAGAGACAGGCTGTGTTTCTGGGCCCCTGAAAAATCCCACCAGGTGTTAGGATTTGTGCTTAGGGGCATATCAGGCCTGCAAATTTGGATTCTGGAATGCAACTGAGAGTGTTTGTTTGAAAGCATGCTCATGTTGGGGGTCACAATGCCTGCTTGTGTCCAGGGCGGCCCTCATGAGTGGGCGGGTTATCATTGGCCATTCAGCTGGCTACCACTCTGAGGTCTGGAAACCCATCCCAAGAGCCATCATTCCTGCCATGGGGAAGGAGGATTTCCCTATTGTGCTTCTGGTTCCCCCATTGGCAGGGATTTCAGCAAATGTCTGGGGACAGATGCCTGAATCAAGAATGGGTAGAGATGACAGCCCTGGGACATGGCTGGTCTCACATTCTGGAGTTGGAGCCCAGTCTCTGGGTCCTGACACGAGGTCAGAGACGAGGTTCTGTCAGACTCAGCGCTAGTGGCCAGGTAAACCTATAAATGGGGTTCACTCGAGGGTCGAGTAGATTTATCCTCATGTAGGGTTTCTGGGCAGTCTCTCCAGGCTGTTTTTTCTTGCTATGGGGAAGGCAGAATGCTGTGTTGTGGCTTCAGAATTCCCTATCAAGAGAGCTTACTGAACACCAGGGTGAGGATGGAATTGCAAACCCAAGCTACTTTTTTTTTTTCAAGATTTTATTTATTTGTCAGAGAGCGAGCGAGAGCAAGCACAGGCAGACAGAGTGGAAGGCAGAGTCAGACGGAGAAGCAGGCTCCCTGCGGAGCAAGGAGCCTGATGTGGGACTCGATCCCAGGACGCTGGGATCATGACCTGAGCCGAAGGCAGCTGTTTAACCAACTGAGCCACCCAGGCGTCCCGCCAAGCTACTTTTAAATTCAGTGCCAAGCATAAGGCAATTCCAGTGTGTAGCAGCTGATTCAAATATCCAGCACTTGAGTAAGTGCAGATGTCAGTTGATTGCTCACGCTGGAGTTAGTGTCTATGATGACCAACAAATGGATGGGTGGCCTCAAGAGGCCATGGAGGATTACCCACCCTCAGGCTTGAGATACTCCATACAGCAAAGATTCCTTTTACCGTACAGGGGAGTCTGGTTTGTTTCCTCCAGGGTTCCCCATGTGGAAAGTTGGTATCAGAGCACTCCTGCTGGATGCCTGGAAAGTACACCTACATTGACCATGGCAGCAGAGGAACATGGCAGTTTCATTCTGGTGGCTCTGGGCCGAAGTACCAAGGGCTGGAGTTGTCATGGAGTCTCATGAAGATGGGTCACAATGCTGGTATGTTGTCAGGGAGATCATAGAATGTGCTGGTTGCCAGGGGGCCTTGAAGGATTCATCTACCCAGAGTGTTTGACACAGGTCCAGAGCACAGCTTTCTTCTAAGGACAGGAGATGTTCTTTTGTGTGGCTCAGTGACCATATTGTATCATACATTGATATTCAGAACAGCCTTCTGAGTACAGATACCTGAAAACCTATTCTAGGGTTCCAGTGAATCCTAGGAGCATGTCAGGTTCAATATTCTGTCTGAGGACCATTGACTTGGATATCAGCCTGGATGTAGGTGATATGGTGTGTCAGACTGTGCATTTGCGTCCAGAGTGGCCTCCAATATTGGGCTGGGCTTAGGGGCCTTGCAGGTTTCTCCTAATCTAGAGGGTTTGTTTAATAGTGACAATCACAGTTTCCTTTGGGTAGACAGGTACAATCCCGTGGTGTGGCTCCAGTTATCACAAACTGGAGGGCATGTGAGCCATGGTTTTGGGAGGGAAGTCTGAAAACACAAACTTGGGTTAGGGTTAGTGGCAAGGTTATCACAGGCCCAATGCATAGACATGGATGGCAGCTCTTCAGGAACTGTTAATCGGGTGACTCAAAGGCAGAATCACAGGCTTTTTTCTCTGTATTGTGTGCAGGATGGCCTCAGAATGCAGTTGTGGCCTCATGGGTCCATGGGAGATTTTTCCTCTCTAAGGATCCTGGTGGCTCCCAATAGTTGGTGGCTTTTTCGGGGAAGGGAAGAGTGCTGTTTTTCATGTTAGGGGTGCCCCAAAATATGGATTCCAGAGACGGACTCTGGGTTTGGTCCCCTGGAAAATCCCACCAAGTGTTAGGATTTGGGCCTAGTGGCTTACCAGGCCTGCATTCAGGATCCTGGAGGTGCAACTGAGAGGGCTTGTTTGAAATCATTCTCAGGCTGAGGGTCACAATACTTGCTTATGCCCAGGTGGCCCTCATTAGTGGGCGTGGTCACATTGGCCATGCAGCTGGCTCCCACTTTGAGGGTTGGAAAACCATCCCAACAGCCAGAATCCTGCCATGGGGAAAGAGGAGTTCTCTATAGTGCTTCAGGTTCCCCCATTAGCGGGGATTCCAGCAAAGGTCTGGGGACAGAGGCCTGAATACCAAGGATGGGTAAAGATGATGGACATGGGCCATGGCCAGTATCAAATCGTGGATATTGGCCCCGATCACTGGGTGGCTGACACTAGGTCTTGGCTCAGGCTCTGTCAGACACAGCACTAGTGCCCAGGGCAGCCTATAAATTGGGGTTCCCTCAAGTGCCGAGCAGATTGATCCTCATGTATGGTTTCTGGGCAGACTCACCAGGCCCTTCTTGTTTGTAAGGGGAAGGCAGAATGCTGCTTTGTGGCTCTAGAATTCACTATCAAGAGGGCTTGTGGACCAGGAGGCTGAGGATGGAATTGTAAACCTAAGCTATGGTTACATTCTGTATCAAGCAAAAGGAATTTCCAGTGTGCAATGTTTGAATCCAATATTCAGCACTTGAGTGAGGGTGGATGTCAGATATTTGCTCATGCTGGAGTTTGTGTCTATGATGACACAAAAATGGAGGGGTGGCGTCAAGAGGTTATGGAGGATTTCCCAATCTGGTGTTTTTGAGATGCTCCAAACAGCAAGGTTTCCTTCTACCAGACAGGGGCAGTCTGATTTGTTTCCTCCATGGTTCCCCATGTCGAAAGATCGGATAACATAGATCTCCCACATGGGTGACTGGAAAGCACACCTTCATTGACCATGACAGCGAAGGAACATGGCATCTGGTGGCTTTGAGGCGAAGAAATAAAGACTGGATTGGACATGGAACCTCATGAAGATGGGTCAAAATGTTGGTTTGTTACCAGGGAGATCTTAGAATGTGCTGGTGGTTAATGGGCCATGCAGGATTCATCTAGCCTGAGGATTTGACACAGGCCCAAGAGCCCGGATTGCTTCTGGGGGCAGGAGATATTCTGTTGTGGGGCTCAGCGGCCATATGTTGTATCATAAATTGGTAATCCAGAACAGGTCTCTGAGGACAGAAGCCTGAAAACCTAATAAAGGGTTTGAATGAGGCCCTAGGGGAATGTCATTCAATCTTCTGACTCAGGATCATTGACTCTGGTGTCTGACTGGATGCAGGTGATGAGGGTGTTTCAGACTGTGCATTTGTGTCCAGAGTGGCATCCAATAATAGGGTTGGCTCAGGTTCCTTGCAGGTTTCTCCTTATATGGGGTTTTTGGACAACTGTGATGGGCAGTTTCCTTGGGGATTGCAGGAACTGTCCTGTGGTGTGACTCCAGAGACCCCATCCTGGAGGACATGTGCGCCATGATTTTGAGAGAGAAGTCTGCAAACACAAACTTAGGTTAGGGTTAGTGGCAAGGTGATCATAGTCCCAATCCATAGACCAGGAGGGCAGCAAGTCTGGAACTGTAAATCACGTAACTCAAAGGTGGTAGCACAGGTAATTGTATCTGGATTTAATTTCCAGAATGGCCTTTATTGCAGGTGTTGTCTCAAGGGTCCATGGGAGATTTCTCCTCTCAAGGATCCTGGCGGTTCTCAATAGTTTGTTGGATTTCTCTGAGAAGGGATGAGTACTGTTTTCCAGCTTAGGTGTGCCCCAAAACAGGCATTCCAGAGATGAGCTCTGGGTCTAAGTGCTTGGAAAATCCCACCAAGGGTTAATATTTAGGCCTAGGGCCATACCAGGCCTGCAATGCGGGATCCTGGAGGTGCAACTGAGAGCGTTTGTTTGAAAGTATGGTCAAGCTGAGGGTCCCAATGCCTGCTTGTGCCCCGGAGGCCATCAGGATTGGGCGCTGTCTACCTAGCCATGCAGCCAGTTCCCATTCCTAGGGTTGGACACCCATCCAAAAGCCAGGATTCCTGCCATGGCGAAGGATGAATTCTCTATTGTGCTTCAGGTCCCCCCATTGGTAGGGATTCCAGCTAAGATCTAGGGGACAGATGCCTGAATACCAAGGATGGGTAGTAATGACAGCCCTGGGCCATGGCCGGTCTCACATGGTTAATGTGGGCCCCACCCTCTGGGTTGCTGACACGAGGTAGGGGCTCAGGCTCTGTCAGACACAGCACTAGTGGCTAGGGCAAACTATAAATAGGGGTTCCCTCCTGGGCTGAGTATATTGATCTTCATGTGCAGTTTATGGGCAGACTCACCAGGTCCTTCTATCTATGAAGAAGGCAGAATGTTGCGTTGCGGCTCCAGAATTCCCTATCAAGAGATATGGCAGACCAGTAGGGTGAGGATGAAATTGTAGTCTGAAGCTAGGCTTAAATTCATTGCAAAGCGAAAGGCAGTTCCAGTGTGCAGCAGCTGATTCCAATATCAGCGCCTGAATATGGGCGGATGTCAGATGTTTGCTCAGGCTGGAGTTTGTGTCTACGATGACCAACAAATGGAGAGGTGGCGTCAAGAGGCCATGGAGGATTTCCCACCCTGGGGCTCAGGGGCCATAATTTGTATCATAAGTTGGTATTCCAGAAGAGGCCTCTGAGGACAGGTGCCTGAAAAGTTAATCCCTCTTCCAATGAGGTCCTAGGGCCATGTCAGGTTCAATTATCTGACTCAGGACCATTGATTTGGGTGTCTGCCTGGATGGAGGTGATCAGGGTGTTTCAGACTGTGCATTTGCATCCAGAGCATCCTCCAATATTGGGATGTGCTCAGGAGCCTTCCAGGTTTCTCCTAATCAGGAGGGTTTGGGCAACTGTGATGGGCCCAGTTTCCTTGGGGATGGCAAGCACAGTCTTGTGGTGTGACTCTAGGGGCCCCATCCTGGAGGACATGTGAGCAATGGTTTTTAGAGAGAGATCTGCAAACACAAACTCGGGATAAGGTTAATGGAGAGGTGTTCACAGCCCCAATCCAAAGATCTGGAGGGCAGCACGTCAGGAACTGTAAATCAGGTGACTCGAAGCCAGTAGCACAGTCTCTTGTATCTGGATAGCATATCCACGCTGGCCTCGGAATACAGGTGTGGACTCATGGGACCATGGGAGATTCTTCTTCTCAAGGATCCTGGGGGATCCCATTAGTTTGGTGGCTTTCTCAGGGAAGTGAAGAGTGCTGTTTTCCATCTTAGGGGTGCCTCAAAACAGGGATTCCAGTGACGGGCTCTGGGTATGTGCACATGGAACATCCCACGATGTGTTAGGATTTGGGCTTAAGGGCATATCAGGCCTGCAATGCAGGATCCTGGAGGTGCAACTAAGAGCATTTTTTTGAAGGCTTGATCAAGCTGAGGGTTACAATGGCTACTTGTGCCCAGGGCAGCCCTCATGAGTGGGCATTGTCTCCTTGGCCATGCAGCTGGCTCCCACTTTGAGGTTTGGACACCCATATCAACAGCCAGGATTCCTACCATGGGGAAGGAGGAGTTCTCTATTGTGCTTTAGGTTACCCCATTGGTAGGGATTACATAAAAGGTCTGGGGACAGGTGCTTGAATACCAAGGATGGGTAGAGATGATGTAATTGGGCCCTGGCCAATCTCACATGCTGGATATGGGCTCATATCTCTGGGTGCCTGAAACTAGGTCTTGGCTCAGGCTCTGTCAGACACAGTACTAGTACTAGTACTCGTACTAGTGCCCAGGACAGCCTATAAATCAAGGTTCCATCGAGTGCCAAGTAGATTGATCCTCATGTGGAGTTTCTGGGAAGATTCACCAGGCCCTATTTCTTTCTAGTGGGAATGCAGAATGTTGCCTTGTGGCTCCAAATTCCCTCTCTAGAGGGCTTGCAGACCAGGAGGCTGAGGATGGAATTCTAAACCCAAGCTATTGTTAAATTCAGTGTCAAGTGAAACGCAGTTCCAGTGTGCAGTAGTGGAAAAGAAAATGCAGAATCTAAATAACGGCAGATTTCAGATGTTTTCTCATGCTGGAGTTTTTGTCTATGATGACTGACAAATGGAGGGGTTGTGTCAAGGGCCATGAAGGATTTCTCCTGCTGGTGCTTCTGAGATGCTCCAAACAGAGGGTTCCCTTCTACTGGTCAGTGGCAGTCTGGTTTGTTTGCTCCAGGGTCCCACATGTGGAAAGAATAAGTAGAAGAGCACTCCCACATGGATGCCTGGAAAGCACACCTCCACTGACCATATCAGGTGAGGAACATGGCAGGTTCATTCTGGTGGCTCTGGGGCGAATTACCAAGGACTTGAAGTGACATGGAATCTCATGAAGATGGATCACAATGCTGTTTGTTTGTTACCAGAGAGATCTTAGAATGTGCTGGGGGCTAAGGGGCTGTGCATAATTCATATACCCCGACCCTTGACACAAGTTGAAGAGCACGAATTCCATCTGGGGACAGGAGATATTCTATTGTGAGGTTCAGGGACCAATCTTCTGACTCAGGACCATTGACTTGGGTGTCTTCCTGGATGGAGGTGATCAGGGTGTTGTACACTGTGCATTTGTGTCCAGAGTGGCCTCCAATATTGGACTGGGCTCAGGGGACTTGCAGGTCTCTCCTAATCTGGAGGGTTTGGGCAACTGTGATGGACACAGTTTCATTGGGGATAGCAGGATCTTTCCTGTGGTGTGGCTACAGAGACCCATCATAGAGGGCATGTGAGCCATGGTTTTGGGAAAGAAGTCTGCAAACACAAACTTGGGGTAGGGTTAATGGCGAGGTGATCACAGGCCCAATGCGTAGGTCTGTAGGGCAGCTCGTCTGGAACTGTAAACCAGGTGATTCGGAGGTGGTAGCACAGTGTCTTGTATCTGGATTGTGTGTCCTGGATGGCCTCGGAATGAAGGTGTGGTCTTATGGAGCCCTGGGAGATTTTTCCTCTCTACGCATCCTGGCAGCTCCTAATAGTTTTCTCAGGGGAGGGAAGAGTGCTGTTTTCCATCATAGGGGTGCTTCAAAACAGAGATTCCAGAGACGGGCTCTGGTTATGTTGGCATGGAAAATCCCACGAAGTGTTAGGATTTGGTCCTAAGGGCATACCAGGGCTGCGATGCGGGACCCTGCAGAAACAACTGAGAGCATTTGTTTGAATGCATGCTAAGGTTGAGGGACACAATGCCTGCTTTGGCCCAGGCGGCCCTTATGATTGGGCGTTGTCTCATTGGCCATGCACCTGGTTCTAATTCTGAGGGTTGGGCACCCATAGCAACAGCCAGGCTTCCTGCCATGGGGAAGGAGGAGTTCTCAATTGTGCTTCAGGTTCCCCCACTGGTAGGGATTCCAGCAAAGGTCTGGGATAGTTGCCGGAATACCAAAGATGGGTAGAGATGACTGGGCCATGGCCAGTCCCACATGCTGGATAAGGGCCCCACACTCTGGGTGGCTGACACGAGGTTGGGGCTCAGGCTCTCTCAGACACAGCGCTAGTGGCCAGCGCAAAGTATAAATCGGGGTTCCCTCGAGGGCCAAGTAGATTGATCTTCATGGGGAGTTTCTGGGCAGACTCACCAGGCCCTTCTTCTTTCTATGGGGAAGGCAGAATGTTGCGTTTTGTCTCCCTAATTCCCTCTCAAGAGGACTTGCAGTCCAGTAGGGTGAGGATGGAATTGTAAAACCAAACTATGCAAGAATACAGTGTCAAGTGAAAGGTATTTCCAGTGTGCGTGACTGATTCGAATATCCAGCACCTGAGTAAGAGCAGATGTCAGATGTTTGCTCATGCTGGAATTTGTGTCTATGATGACTAACAAATGGAGGGTTGGCATCAAGAGAATGTGGAGGACTTCCCAGGCTGGGGCTTGTGAGATGCTCCAAACAACCAAGGTTTCCTTCAACCTGACAGGAGCAGTCTTATTTGTTTGCTCTAGGGTTCCCTATGTGGAATTTTTGTGTAGCAGAGAACTACCTCTTGGATGCCTAGAAAGCACACGTCCATTGACCTTTGTACCTGAGGAACATGGCAGATTCGTTTCATGGCTCTTGGGCAAAGTACCAACACCTTGAGTTGGCATCAAGTCTCAGGAAGTTGGGTCACAATGCTGGTTTGTTACCAGGGAGATCATAGAAGGTGCTGGGGCTAATGGGTCATGCAGGATCCATCTACCCTGAAAGTTGGACATAGATCCAAGAGCACATTTTCCTTCTGGAGACAGGAGATGTTCTGTTGTGGGAATCAGGGACCACATGTTGTATCATAACTTGGTATTCCAGAACAGGACTCTGAGAACAGATGTCTGAAGACCCAATCTAGGGTTCCAGTGAAGTCCTAGGGGCATGTCAGGTTCAATCATCTGACTCAGAACCATTGACTTGGCTTTCTGCCTCGATGGAGGTGCTCAGGGTGTTTCAGACTGCACGTTTGCATCCAGAGCAACCGCCAATATTGGGGTGGGTTCAGGGGCCTGGCAGGTTTCTCCTAATCTGGAGGGTTTGGACAACCTGATGGGCACAGTTTTCTTGGGGATGGCAGGAACTTTCCTGTGATGTGGCTTGAGGGACCACATCTTGGTGGGCATGTAAGCCATGGTTTTGGGAGAGAAGTCGGCAAACACAAACTGGGGTTAGGGTTAGTGTCGAGATGATCACAGGCCCAATGCATAGACATGGAGGGCAGCTCGTCAGGAAATGTAAATAGGATGACTCGAAGGCGGTAGCAAAGACTTTTCTCTCTGGATTGTGTGGACAGGATGGCCTCGGAATGCAGGTTTGTTTTCATGGGTCCATGGGAGATTTTTTCTCTCTAAGGATCCTGGCGGCTCCCAATAGTTTGGTGCCTTTCTCAGGGAAGGGAAGAGTGCTGTTTTCCATCTTAATGGTGCCCCAAACAGGGATTCTGAGATGGACTCTGGGTCTGGGCACCTGGAAAATCCCACCAAGGGTTAGGATTTGGGCCTAGGGGCATACCAGGCCTGCAATGCTGGTACTGGAGGAGCAACTGAGAGTGTTTGTTGGAAAACATGCTCAGGCTGAGGATCACCATGCCTGCCTGTGCCCATGTCGGCCCTCAGGAGTGGGCATGGTCTCCTTGGCCATGCAGCTGGCTCCCACGCTGAGGGTTGGACAACCAATATTCCTGCCATGGGGAAGGAGGTGTTCTCTATTGTGTTTCAGGTTCGCCATTGGCAGGAATTCCAGCAAAGTTTGGGGGACAGATGACTGGATACCAAGGATGGGTACAGATGATGGCCCAGGGCCATGGCCGATCTCTCATGCTAAATATGTGCCCTCAACTCTGGGTGGCTGACACGAGGTCGGGGCTTAGACTCTGTCAGACACAGCACTAGTGGTCAGGGAAATCTATTAATCAGGGTTGCCTCGTGGTCTGAGTAGATTGATCCTCATGTGAGGTTTCTGGGCAGACTCAACAGGTCCTTCTTCTTTCTATGTGGAAGGCAGAATACTGCATTGTGGCTCCAGAATTCCCTATCAAGAGATATTGTGGACCAGTGTGGTGAGGATAGAATAGTAATACAAAGCTATGGTTAAGTTCAGTGAAAAGCAAAAGGCAGTTCCAGTGTGCAGCTGCCGTTTCGAATATCCAGCACCTGAGTAAGGGTGGATGTCAGATGTTTGCTCACACTGGAGTTTGTGTCTGTGATTACCCACAAATGGAAGGGTGGCGTCAAGAGGCCATGGAGGATTTCCCATGCTGGGGCTTGTGAGATGCTCCAAATAGCAAAGTTTCTTTCTACCGGACAGGAGAAGTCTGGTTTGTTTTCTCTGGTTTCTCCATGTGGAAAGTTTTGTAGCAGAGAACCCCACAGGGATGCCTGGAAATCACCCCTCAATTGACCATTGCACCTGAGGAACATGGCAGGTGCATTCTGGTGGCTCTGGGGCAATATATCGAGACCTTAAGTTGACATGGAGTCTCATGAAGATGGGGCACAATGATGGTTTGTTACCAGGAATATCAGAATGTGCTGGTTGCTAAGGGGCCATTCAGGATCTAAATACCCTAAGGGTATGACACAATTCCAGGAGCATGGCTTCAATTTTGGGGAGGATATATTCTGTTCTGTGGCTCAGGGACTATATATTTTATCATAAGTTGATATTCCAGAGCAGGCCTCTGATGACAGATACCTGTAAACCTAATCTAGTGTGCCAATGAAGTCCTCGGGGCATGGCAGGTTCAATCTTCTGACTCAGGAGCATTGACTTGGGTGTCTGCCTGTATGGAGATGATCAGGGTGTCTCAGACTGTGCATTTGTGCCCAGAGCGGCCTTCATTATTTGGCTGCGCTCAGGGGCCTTGCAGGTTTCTCCTAATCTAAAGGTATCGGGCAAAAGTGATGGGCACAGTTTCCTTGAGGATCTCATGCACAGTCTTGTGGTGTGGCTTCAGATGCCAGAACCTGGAGGTCATGTGAGCCATGGTTTTAGGAAGGAAGTCTGCAAACACAAACTCAGTTTAGGTTAATGGCAAGGTGATTGCAGGCCCAATGCATAGACCTGGAAGGCAGCTCATCAGGAACTGTAAATCCGATGACTCAAAGGTGATAGCACATGATATGTATCTGGATTGTATGTCCAGGATGGCCTCGGAATGCAGGTGTGTTCTCATGGGTCTATGGCAGATTTTTCCACTCAAGGATCCTGGTGGCTACCAAGAGTTTGGTGACTATCTCGGGGAAGGGAAGAGTGCTGTTTTCCATCTTAAGGGTCCCCCAAAATAGGGATTCCAGAGATGGGCTCTGTGTCTGGGCCCCTGTAAAATCCCACCAGGGTTAGGATTTGGGCCTAGGTGTGTATGAGGCCTGCAATTCGGGATCCCAGAGATGCAATTGAGAGCGTTTGGTTGAAAGCATGCTCAGGCTGAGGTCACAATGCCTGCTTGTGCCCGGGGAAGCCATCATGAGTGCACATGGTCTCCTTGGCCATGGAGCTGCCTTCCACTTTGAGGGTTGAGCAACTATCCCAACTGTCAGAATACCTTCCATGGGGAAGGAGGAGTTCTCTATTGTGCTTCAGGTTCCCCCAATGGCAAGGATTTCAGCAAAGGTGTGGGTACAGATGCCTGAATACCAAGAATAGAAGAGAAGACAGACTTGGGCCATAGCTGGTCTCACATGCTGTATATGGGCCCTGATCTCTCCGTGGCTGACACTAGGTCCTGGCTCCGGCTATGTCAGACACAGCACTAGTGCCCAGGGCAGCCTATGAATCAGGGTTCCGTCTAGCACCGAGAAGATTGACCATCATATGGAGTTTCTGGGCAGACTCTCCAGGCCCTTCTTCTTTCTATGGGGAAGGCAGAATATTGTGTTGTAGCTCCAGAATTCCCTCACAATAGGGCTTGTGGACCAGTAGGCTGAGGATGGAATTGTAAACCCAAGCTATGGCTTAATTCAGTCAAACTAAAGGCAGTTCCAGTGTGCAGCGATTGAATTGAAATCCAGCACCTGAGTAAGGGCAGATGTCAGATGTTTGCTCATGCTGGAGTTTGTGTCTATGATGACTGACAAATGGAGTGGTGGCTTCAAGAGGAAATGGAGGATTTCCCACGCTGGGGCTTGTGAGATGCTCCAAACAGAAGGTTTTCTTCTACCGGACAGGGGCATTCTGTTTTTTTGTCTCAAGGGTCCCCGCCAATTGCAAAGTTTGTGTAGCAGAGCACCCCCGTATGGTTGCCTGGAAACCACACCTCCACTGACCATTGCAGCTTAGGAACATGGCAAGTTCATTCTGGTGGCTCTGGGGCGAAGTACTAAGGGCTTATTTTTACATGGAATGTCATGAATATGGGTAACAATGCTGTTTTGTTACCTGGGAATTCTTAGCCTGTCATCTATACACATCCTTGGTATTAAGGCAACTTTCCACAGACCTTTCCTGTAACCCTGCCAATGGGGGAACCTGAAGCACAATAGAGAACTCCTCTTTCCATTGCAGGAAGCCTGGCTGTTGCAATGGGTGTCCAACCCTCAAATTGGGATCCAGCTATATGGCCAATGAGACTACGCCCTCTCCTGAGGGCCCCCCTGGGCACAAAGAGGCATGATGACCCTCAGCCTGAGCATGCTTTCAAACAAGCCCTCTCTGTTACACCATTAGGATCCTGCATTGCAGGCCTGGAATGCCCCTAGGCCCAAATCCTAACACTTGGTGGGATATCCGGGCACCCAGACCCAGAGCCCGTCTCTGGAATCCCTGTTTTGGCATAAGCCTAAGTTGGAAAACAGCATTCTTCCCTGTTTTGGAGCACCGCTAAGATGGAAAAGAGCACTCTTTTCTTCTCTGAAAAACCACCAATCTATGGAGATCCACCAGGATCCTTAGAGAGGAAAAGTCTCCCATTGAACCATGAGACCACGTCTACATTCAGAGCCCATCCTGGACACACAATCCAGATAGAAAAGCCTGTGCTACCAGCTTTCAGTCACCCTAATTACAGTTCCTGACGTGATGCCTTCTAGGTCTATGCATTGGACCTGCCATCACCTTGCCACTATCCCTGACCCAAATTTGTGTTTGCAGACTTCCCTCCCAAAACCATGGCTCTCATATCCTCAAGGAGGTGGTCTCTGAAGCCTTACCACAGGACTGGGCCTGCCATCCCCAAGGAAACTGTGCCCATCACAGTTCCCCAAAGCCTCCAAGTTAGGAGAAACCTGCAAGGCCCCTGAGCCCACCCCAATATTGGAAGTGGCTCTGGATGCAAATGCACAGTCTGAAACACCCTGATCACCTACATCCAGTCAGACAACCATATCAATGGTCCTTAGTAAGAAAATTGAACCTGATGGGCACCAAGGACATCATTGGATCTCTAGATTAGGTTGCCAGCATCAATCCTCAGAGGCCTGTTCTTGAATACCAAGTCAGGATACAACATATGTACCCTGAGCCACAAAACAGAACATCTCCTCTCCCAAGATGGAAACTGTGCACATCGACCTGTGCCAAACCCTCAGCGTGGCCCATAGCCACCAATACATTCTAAGAACTCCCTTGTAACAAACCAGTTTTGGGACACATCTGTAAGAGATTCCAAGTCAACTCAAGGCCTTGGTACTTGGCACCAGAAACACCAAAACGAACCTGTCATGTTCCTCAGCTGCAATGGTCATTGGACGTGTGCTTTCCAGTCATCCATGCGGGAGGGCTCTGCTATGCAAACTTCCACTTGAGGGACCCTGGAGGAAAAAAAAACAGACTCCTCCTGTCCATTAGAAGGAAACCTTGTTGTTTGGAGCATCTCACAATCTTAAGCGTGGGTAATCCTCCATTGCCTCCTGAAGCCACCCCTCCATTAGTCGTCATCCTAGACACAAACTCAAGTGTGAGCAAATATCTGACATCTGCCCTTACTCAGGTGCTGGATATCTCGTATAAGCTGCTGCACATTGAAACTGACTTCCGCTTGGCACTCAATTTAAGCATAGCTGGTGTTTACAATTGCATTCTCACCCTATTTGTCCCCAAACCCTCTTGATAGGGAATTCTGGATCCATAAGGCAGCATTCTGCCTGCCCCACAGAAAGAAGTGCTTTGTGAGTCTCGCCAGAAACCCTACATGAGGATCAATTTACTCGGCCCTGGAGAGAACCCCTATATATAGACTTCTCTGGCCACTAGTGCTGTGTCTGACACAGCCTGAGCCCAGACCTCGTGTCAGCCACCCAGAGAGCGGGGCCCATATCCAGCATGTGAGAACGGCCATGGCCCAAATCTGTCATCTCTATGCATCCTTGGTATTCAGGCATCTGTCCCCAGACCTTTGCTGTAATCCCTGCCTATGGGGGAACATGAAGCACAATAGATATTTCCTCCTTCCCCATGGCTGGAAACCTGGCCATTGGAATGTGTGTCCATCCCTCAGTGTGGGAGCCAGAAAATGGACAATGGGACCACGCCCACTCCTGAGGGCCACCCTGGGCACAAACAGGCATTGTAATGCTCAGCCTGAGCATGTTTCCAAACAAGCCCTCTCAGTTGCACCACCAAGATCCTGCATTGCAGGCCTGGTCTGCCCATAAGCCCAAATACCAACCCTTGGTGGGATTTTCCAGGCGCCTAGACCCAGAGCCCATCTCTGGAATCTCTGTTTTGGGGCACACCTAAGATCGA
The DNA here is from genome assembly GCF_964662115.1 of Mustela nivalis. Taxonomy (NCBI): domain Eukaryota; kingdom Metazoa; phylum Chordata; class Mammalia; order Carnivora; family Mustelidae; genus Mustela; species Mustela nivalis. Next base: position 618,172 of record NW_028136309.1, read on the forward strand.
AAATAGCAGTCTTCCCATACCAAAAAGTCATCAAAATATTGGGAGCCGCCTGTATCCTTAGAGGAAAAATCTCCCATGGACCCATGAGGCCACAGCTACATTCTGAGGTCACCCTAGACACACAATCCAGATATAAAAGCCTGTGCTTCCGCCTTCAGGTCATTCCAGTTACTGTTCCTGACGAGTAGCCTTCCAGGTCTACACATTGCCCTGAGATAACCTAGCCACTAAACCTAACCCAAGTTTGTGTTTGCAGACTTCCCTCCCAGAACCATGGCTCACATGCCCTCCAGGGTGGAGTCTCTGGAGCCACACAACAGGACTGTGCTTGCCATCCCCATGGAAATTGTGCATGTCAGTTAACCAAACCCTCCAGAGTTGGTTGAAACATTCAAGGCCCCTGTGGCCACCCCAATATTGGAGGTTACTCTGGACATAAGTGCACAGTCTGAAACGCCCTGATCACCTACATCCTGGCAGACACCCAAGTCAACTGTCCTAAGTCTGAAGATTGAACCTCTCATGCCCCTGGGACTCATTGGAACCCTAGATTAGGTTGTCGGGCATCTGTCTTCAGAGGCCTGTTCTTGAATAGGAACTTATGATACGGCATGTGGTCCCTGAGCCACAAAACACTACATCTCCTGTCCCCAGAAGGTAACCGTGCTCTTCGACCTGTGTTAAACCCTCAGGGTAGGAGAATCCTGCAGGCACCTTAGCCACCAACACATTCTAAGATCTACCTGGTAAAAAAAAAAAAACAGCATTGTAACCCATCTTCAAGAGATTCCATGTCAACTCAAGACCTTGGTGCTTCGCCCCAGAAGCACCGTAAAGAACCTGCATGTTCCTCAGCTGCATTGGTCAATGGAGGTGTGCTTTCCAGGCATCCATGTGGAAGGGCTCTGCTACCCATACTTTTCACATGGGGGGCCCTGCAGAAAACATACCAGACTCTAACTGTCCAGTAGAAAAAACCAACCTTGCTGTTTGGAGCATCTCACATGCATCAGCCTCTTGATGCCACTCCTCCATTCGGTCATCAGAGACACAAACTCCAGTGTGCGTAAACATCTGAAATCCACCTTTACTCAGGTGCTGGATATTTCATTTGTTGGCCACGATAGATACAAACTCTATCATGAGCAGACATCTGACCCTCGCCTGTACTCAGATGCTGGAGATCTCGAAAAAAACCACTGCACATTGGAACGGCCATGTTCTCGGCACTGAGATTAAGCATAGATTGTGTTTTCTGCCTTCTGTTCTCACACTCCTCGCCTTCAAGTCCCCCATATTGGGAATTTGGGAGCCACAATGCAGCCTTCTGCCTGCCCACCAGAAAAAAGAGGTGCCCTATGGGTCTGCATGAAACTCCATATAAGGTTCCACCAGCACAGCCCTCTATAGCACCACAATATCATAGGCCACCTTGTGAACTAATGCTCTGTCGGACACAGCTCGAGCCCCGACCTCCTGGTAGCCACCTAGATAGCGGGACCCATATCTGGCAGGTGTGACCTGCCTTGACCTGAGTCCTTCATCTCAAACCAACATGGTTATTCACGTACCAGTCCCAGAACATAGCTCAAATTACTGTGCATGGGGGAATCTGAAGCACAAAAGAGTACTCCTCCTTCCTCATAGAAGGAAAATTAAATGTTGATATGGTGGTCCAACCCTCATATTGGGATCCAGGTGCATGGAACAAGAGCCAATGCCCACTCAGGATGGGCATCTGGGCACAAACAGGCATTGTGACCCTTACCCTGAGACCCATTTCCAACAAGTCTCCATGGGAGCTGAACCAAAGCCCAACAGAGCCAGGCAGTCAAGCCTCTAGGCCCAAATACTAAGCCTTTGTAGGGTTATCCAGGCACAGGGACCTATAACCCATCTCTGGAATCCCTGTGTTGACGGGAACCGTGAAACAGTAAACCACGCTCTCTCCTTCTCAGTGAGACACCAAACTCTTGGGTGCTGGGCAGAATCCCCAGAGAGGTAGAATATTCCATGGACACATGAGGACACACCACCATTCCAAGGCCATCCTAGACACAATCCAGACAGAAAAGCCTTTGCTCCTGCCTCCCAGCCACACGAATTTCAAATCCTGAGGAGCTGCCCTCAGCGTCTGCAGATCGGGGCTGCCATCACCTCCCTCCTAATTGATACACAATTTTGTGTCTGAAGAATTTGGTCCCAGATCCCTTAACCACATTCCCTGCAGGATGGGGCTGACAGAACCACACTACATCACTGGGCCTGATCTCTGGATGAAATTCTGCCATCTCAGTTGCACAAACCCTCCAGATTAGGAAAAGCCTGCAAGGCCCCTGAGCCCACCCCAATTTCATAGGCCACTCTGGAAAAAATGCACAGTCTGACACAGCCTGAGCATCTACCTCCAGGAAGACTCACAGGTCAAAGTCCCTAAGTCCGAAGGTTGAGGATGACATGCCCCTACAACCTCATAAGAACCCTAGCCTAGATATTCAGGCCTCTGTGCCCAGAGGCCTGGTCTTGAAATCCAACATATGATCCGACATGTGGTCCCTGAGCCATACAAGAGAACCCCTCCTGTCCCGAGAAGGGAACCTGGCTCCTGGGAACTGGGTCTAACCCTCAGGTAGGAGAATCCTGCATGGCCACAGACCCACAACCACATTCTTTTTTTTTATATAGATTTTATTTATTTATTTGACAGAGAGATATCACAAGTAGGCATAGAGGAAGGCAGAGAGAGAGAGAGGAAGAAGCAGGCTCCCTGCTGAGCAGAGAGCCCGATGCGGGACTCAATCCCAGGACCCTGAGATCATGACCTGAGCCGAAGGCAGCGGCTTAGCCCAGTGAGCCACCCAGGCACCCTCACCACCACATTCTAAGGTCTCCCTGGACACCAAGCAGCATTGTGACTCATTAGACTGAGAACATCCGTCAACTTAGATCACTTGGAAATTTGAACAAAAACCAGCAGATCAAGCCTGCAATGTTCCTCAGCTGCAATGGTCATGCAAGGAAGACTTCCCAGGCCCCCATTCAGAGACCTCTGCTGTCGAATCTTTCTATATGGGGGACACTGGAGCCTTGTAAGCGGACTTCCCCTGTCCCACAGTAGGACACCTTGCTGTTTGGAGCAGCTCACAAGGTCCTGCTTGGGAAAATCTCCAAGAATTCTTGAGGCCACCCCACAATTCGTTGACCATCATGGATGCAAACCCAGCGTGAGCAGACATCTGACCCTCGCCCATACTCAGGTGCTGGAAATCTCAAAACAACCACTGCACAATGGAATGGTCCTGTGGTCGGCACTGAGCTTATCCATGGCTTGTGTTTTCAGACTTCTGTCTTCACACTCCTCGCCTACAAGCCCTCCATATTGGGAATTCTGAAGCCACAGTGCAGCTTTCTGCCTGCCCACCACAAAGAAGAAGTGCCCTATGGGTCTTCGCAGAAACCCACATGAGGATCCTCCTGCACGGCCCTCAATGGCACCCCAATATAATAGACCGACCTCTGCATAAATTGTCTGTCTGACATCGCCTGATCCCCGACCTCCTGTCAGCCACCCAGATAGTGGGCCCCATATCCTCCAGGTGGGTCCAACCTTGGCCCGAGGCCATCATCTTGAAGCAACCTGGATATTCAGGTACCTGTCCCAGACTTAGCTCAAATTCCTGCCCATAGGGGACTCGGAAGCACAAAAGAGTGCTCCTCCTTCCCCATGGCCAGAAAACTGAATGTTGAGATGGCTGTACAACCCTGAGTGGGAACCAGGTGCATGGTCCATGAGACCACGCCTACACAGGATGGGCAGCTGGGCACAAACAGGCATTGTGACCCTCAGAATGAGACCCCTTTCCAAAGATCCCCCTTGGGATCTGGACCAGGAACCCAAATCGAAGCTTTGGTTAAGTTTTCCCAGTGTCTGGACCCAGAAACCATCTCTGGAATCCCTGTTTGGACAGGATCCCAGAGATGGAATACAGTCTTTTCCTCTTTCCCAGAAAGAAATCAAACTCTTGGGTGCCAAGCAGAATCACCAGAGTGGAAGAATATCCCATGGACACATGAGGTCACCCCTCCATTTAGTGGCCATCCTAGACACACAATCCAGACAGAAAAGCCTGTGCTCCTCCCTCCCAGCCACCTGAATTTCAAATCCCGAGGAGCTTCCCTCAGGGTCTTCAGATTCGGACTGCCATCACCTCACTCCTATCTCTTATCCGAGGTTGTGTCTAAAGTCTTTGGTCCCAAAGTCCTGACACACATGACCTCCAGGATGGGGCCTCGAGAAACACATTACATCACTGGCCCTGCTCTCCTGAAAGCAGGCCTTATTTTCTGCAGGTGGGTCCTGCCTTGGCCCGAGGTCCTCATCTCAAAGTGAACTGGGTATTCAGGCCCCTGTCCCAGAACTTAGCTCAAATTCCTGCCCATGGGGGAACCTGAAGCATAAAAAAGTACCCCTCCTTCCCCATGGCAGGAAAACTGAATGTTGAGATGGCAGTCCAACCCTCAGAGTGGGAGCCAAGTGCATAGCCCATGAGGTCACACCCACTCAGCATGGGCATCTGGGCAAAAACAGGCATTGTGACCCTCAGATTGAGATCCATTTCCAACAAGAACACTCGGGAGCTGTACCAGGAAAACATAGAGCAGGACCCTAGGCCCAAATCCTAAGCCTTGTTGCGGTGATCCAGGCTCCAGAACCCAGGACCCATCTCTGGAATGGCTGTTTGGACGGGATCCCTGACTCATAAAACTGCGCTCCTCCCATCCCCCAGAAATACACCAAACTCTTGGGTGCCGAGCAGAATTCCCAGAGAGGTAGAATCTCACATGGACCCAAGAGGCCACCCCTCCATTTCGTGGCCATCATAGACAAACAAGTCAGACAGAAAAGACTGCGCTCCTGCCTCACAGCCGTCCGAATTTCATATCTGGAGATGCTTCACTCAGGGTCTACAGATTGGGTCTGCCATCACCTCGAGCTTAACTCTTACCCGAGTTTGTGTCTGAAGACTTTGGACCCAGAGTGTTGACCCATATGCCCTCCAGGATGGGGCCTCCAGGAACACACAACAGCACTGGGCCAGCTCTCCCAAGGAATGTCAGCCTGTCTCAGTTTCCCAACCCACTAGATTAAGAGAAAATTGCAAGGCCCCTAATACCACCCCAATTCCATAGGAAGCTCCAGAAAAAATGCATAGTCTGACACAGCCTCAGAATATACCTCCAGGAAGACACACAGGTCAATGGGAAGGGATGAAATGGCCTAACCCATGGCAGGTTCGATGTGCTGGGTGTGAAGCCAACTGTCTCAATGTCTCTCACAAGGTCTGGGCTCAGGCTATGTAAGACAGAGCATAGTGTTTAGGGTAGCCTATGCAATTGGGGTGTTGCCGAGTGCTGAGCAGGTTGATTTTCATTTGGGGTTTCTGAGCAATGCCATAGACAATGTTTTTCTTTGGGGGGCAGGCAGAGTGCTTCGTTCTGGAACCAGAATTCCCAATCATGAGGGCTTTTGGGCCAGGAGTGCTAGGGTAGAGTCTGAAAACAAAAGATAGGGTGAGGTTGGGAGCAGGCCCACTCTGCAAAGGCTGAAAGGATATCTCATGCATCTGAAGTCAGGCTGAGGATCAGACATTGGCTGAGGTTGGATTGTGCCCTTGATGGCACCTTCATGAAGCAGGTGCCTCATGAGGCCAACTAAGTTTTCCCACGCTGAGTTTGGAGGTTGCCACAAACCACAAGGTTTCCTTCTGCGAGACAGTCGAGTCCTGTTGAATGGCTCCAGTACATACCATACGGAAGGACTGAAGAGGAGGGTTCAAAGGATGGATCCCTGAACAACATGCCTCGCATTCCCTTTGGCCATTAACGACAAGATATGTTTGTTCTGCTGGCTCTGGGGCAAGCTAACCAGTGGGCTGAGTTGAAATGGCCTCTCCTGAGGATGCGTCATAATGTGGGTTTCTGTCCATGGAGACCTTGGAATGTGATGGTTGTACTGTGGCCCTGCGGAATTCTCCGACCAGAAGGGTTTGATACAGATCCAGTAAGAAAGCACTCCATGTGGAGACGAGAGAGGTTTGGTTTGGAGCCTCAGAAAAACCTAATATGCTGGTATAAGAAACCAGTCCTCTGAGGACAGACACATGAAAACTAAAGCTAAGGTTCATATTAGAGCCCAAGGGCCTGTCCATTTCAATCTTCTGTCTCTGGGGACACTGTCTGAAAGTCTAAGTGGTGATAATGGCTCAGCTGGAGTCAGAGTGCCCCTTTTAGTCCAGGGCAGCCTACACTATCAGGATGGCCTCAGGGGCCTTGGAACTTTTCCCGACCCTGTAGGGTTGTGGTCAATGGATTGGGCACACTTTCCTTGGAGATGGCAGGCACAATCTTTCACTGTGGCTCCAGATGCCCTAGCCTGGAGGGTGTGTGGGTCCAGGCTGTGGGCACATAAGTCTGAAAACAAAAACTCAGCTTATGAGTGGCACCGAGGGTATGGCAGGCCGGATGTACAGATAAAGAGTGAGCTCCTTGGCTTGTGAATCAAGGACGAGATTCCTTCAGGCTTTTGTGTCTGGATGCGTCCAGGATAGCCGTGGATTGTAGGGGGGTGGCCTCAGTGACTGTGGACGAGTAACCTCTCTGGGGATTTGTCCCAGCTAACAGGGGTTTGGGGTCATTTTGTGGGAAGGGTGGAGTCCTGTTGTCTGGCTCATGTGTCTCTCCAAGAAAGTGATTCCAGAGCAGAGCCCCAGGAACAGGGGGGAGACTGGAAAACTCAAACACTGGTGAGGATTGGGTGTATAGGGGCTTGGCACGCCCCATATGAGGGCTCTTGGTCAAGGCCCTGACAGGCCATTCTTTGATATTGGGCTCATACTGAGGGTCACAGAGTGAATTTGTGCCCAAGGCAGCACTCAAGTTTGGGCGTGGTTTCAGGGGAAATGAAGGTTTCTCCCACCCTGAAGGTGTGACTCCATGCCAAGAGCAAGCCTTACAGCCATGGGGAAGAAGGAGTTCTGATTTGTGCTTCAGATGCCCAACTGTGTGGGGAATTGATATAATATCTGGGTTTAGATATCGGAAAACCAAGGTTAGGAAGAGATAACGGCATAAGACCATGGCGTGTCAGAAGTACTAGGTGTGTGGCCAGCTGTCTCCTTGCCTGTCTGGACGTCTGGCATCAGGCTGTGAAAGGCAGAGCATTAGTGCCCAGAGCAGCCTATCAAATCTGAGTGCCGTCGAGGCAAGAGCAGGTAGATCCTCATCTGGGTTTTATGGAAAGCCCCACAAGGAAACGTTTTCTACCGGTGGGCAGTAACTGGGCAGGCTTGTGGTTCTGCAATTCCTACTCTGGAGGGATTGTTTGCCAGGAGTGTGAGGAAGGAAGTCTGAAAACACAAGCTAGCACGAGTTTTGGGACCGAGGGCACGGCAGGCCACTCTGCAGAGGCTGAATCAAGATCTCCTGCATTGCGGTCATGTCTACTATGAGACGTGCTTCAAGCTAGAGTTTTTGACCATGATGGCCTCTCCCTGAAGGATATGGGGGCTTCATGAGGCCCGGCAGGTTTGCCGTTTTCTCCTACACTGAAGGTTTGACTCACTGCCAGCAGCAAGGTTTCTTGCCATGGGGAAGGAGGGGTTTTGACTTATGCATCAGGTTCCCCCCTGTGCAGGGATTGGAGATAAGGTCTAGGTTCCTTGACTGAAAACCCAGGTTGGGAATGGATGGTGGCCTAAGGCAGTGGGGGGTCCAATGTGCTGGGTGTACAGCCAGCTGTGTCGGTGTCTGTTGGAAGGTCTGGGCTCAGGCTTTTGCGAAAGAGCATCAGTGTTTAAGGTAGCCTATGCAATTGGGGTGTTGCCGAGGGCCAAGCAGTTTGATCCTCATTTGGGGTTTCTGGGCAGCACCATAGACAATGTTTTTCTCCTGGGAGGCAGGAAGAGTGCTTCAGTGTGGCCCCAGAATTCCCAGTAGGGAGGGTTTGTGGGCCAGGAGTGTGAGGACGGAAGTCTGAAAACACAAGCTAGGGTGAGGATTGGAGCCAAGGGCAGAGCAGGCCCACTCTGCAGAGGCTGAATCAAAATCTCCTGCATCTGAAGTCAGGCTGAGGATCAGACGTTGGCTGAGACTGGAGCATGTGTCCATGATGGCACCTTCATGAAGCGGGGGCCTCATGAGGCCAAGGAAGTGTTCCCACGCTGAGTTTGGAGGATGCCCCAAACCACAAGATTTCCTTCTGCGGGACATTCGAGTCCTGTTGCATGGCTCCAGGACATACTATACGGAAGGACTGGAGAGCAGGGTTCGAAGGATGGATCACTGTACAGCATGCCTCGCATTCCCCTTGGCCATAAGCGACAAAATATGTTTGATAAGCTGCCTCTGGGGCACGCTACCCAGGGGGCTGAGTTGAAATGGCCTCTCCTGAGGATGCGTCATAATGTGCGTTTGGGTCCATGGAGACCTTGGAAAGTGCTGGTTGTTCAGTGGCCCTGCGGAACTCTCCTACCTGAAGGGTTTGATACATCCCCAGTTAGAAATCTCCCCATGTGGAGACGAGAGATGTTTGGTTTGGTGCCTCAGAAAAGCCCCGTGTGCCGGTCTACGAAAACAGTCCTCTGAGGATGGACACATGGAAACCAAAGCTAAGGTTCAGATTAGGGCCTGTGGGCCTGTCCATTTCAACCTTCGGTCTCTGGGGACACTCTCTGAGAGTCTAAGTGGAGATAGTTGCTCCGCTGGTGTCAGAGAGCCCCTCTTAGTCCAGGGTGGACTATACTATTGATGGCCTCAGGGACCTTGGAGCTTTTCCCTAACCTGTAGGGTTGTGGTCAATGGATTGGGCACACTTTCCTTGGAGAGGGCAGGCACAATCTTTCGCTGTTTGGTCCAGAGGCCCTAGCCTGGATGTTGTGTGGGTCCAGGCTGTGGGCACAGAAGTCTGAATACACAAACTCAGCTTATGAGTGGCGCCTAGGGTATGGCAGGCCGGATGTACAGCCCGAGAGGTAGCTCCTGGGCCTCTGAAACAAGGGCGAGTGGGAGGCGTTCCTTCAGGCTTTTGTCTCTGGATGTTGTGTCCGGGATAGCCCTGGATTGGAGCAGTGGCCTCAGGTACTGTGGACGAGTATACCTCTCTGGGGATTTGTCCCAGCTCCCAAGAGTTTGGGGTCATTTTGTGGGAAGGGTGGAATCGTGTTGTCTGGCTCATGGGTCTCTCCAAGAAAGGGATTCCAGAGCAGAGTTCCAGGTACGGGCGGGGCGACTGGAAAATTCAAACCGTGGTGAGGATTGGGTGCATAGGGGCTTGGCAAGCCCCATATGTGGGCTCTTGGTCCAGGCCCTGACAGGCCTTTCTTTGACATGGGGCTCATGCTGAGGGTCACAGTGTGAATTTGTGCCCAAGCAGCACTCAAGTTTGGGCGTGGAATCAGGGGCCATGAAGGATTCTCCCACCCTGAAGGTGTGACTCCATGCCAAGAGCAAGCTTGACAGCCATGGGGAAGGAGGAGTTCTGTTTTGTGCTTGCTATACCCAGCTGTGTGGAGAATTGATATAATGTCTAGGTTCAGATATCTGAAAACCAAGGTTAGGATGAGGTGACGGCATAAGACCATGGCGTGTCCGAAGTGCTGGGTGTGCGGCCAGCTGTCTCCTTGTCTGTCTGGACGTCTGGCTTTAGGCTGTGTCAGGCAGAGCATGAGTGCCCAGAGCAGCCTATCCAGTTCGGGTACCGTCGAGGCCCGAGCAGGTTGATCCTCATCTGGGTTTTCTGGAGAGCCCCACAGGGAAACGTTTTTCTTCCATTGGGCAGACACTGGGCTGGGTTTTGGTTCTGGAGTTCCTAGTCCGGAGGGCTTGTTTGCCAGGAGTGTGAGGAAGGAAGTCTGAAAACACAAGCTAGCGTGAGGTTTGGGACCGAGGGCACGGCAGGCCCACTCTGCAGAGGCTGAATCGAGATCTCCTGCACTGAGGTCATGTCAACTATGAGACGTGCCTCAGGCTAGAGTTCTTGTCCAGCATGGCCTCTTCCTGAAGGGTGTGGGGGCTTCATGAGGCCAGAAAGTATTGCCTACGATGGGATTTGTGAACTGCTCCAAAACTGAAGGTTACCTTCTGCAGGACAGTCGAGTCCTATTGGATGGTTCCAAGAGGCCCCATATGGAAAGACTCGAGAGCTGGTGTCTAAGCATGGATGCCTGGGAACGCCACCTCATATTCCCACTCTTTAGTCAGGACAAGGCAGGCTCAATCTGCGGGCTCCTGGGTGAGTAACCAGAGGGGATAGTTGAAATGGACTCTCCTGAAGATGAGTCCTACTGTGGCTTGGTGGCCTGGGAGACCTTGGAATGTGGAGGTGGCTCAGGGATTCTGAAGGATTCTCCAACATGAGGTGTATGACACGGCTCCAACAAGGAAAATTCCCATGTGGAGACGAGAGGAGTTCTGTTCCGTGCCTCAGGAAAGCCCCATACCCTGTTCTTCGAACCAAAGCCTCTGAGGAGTGACACCTGGAAACCAAAGCAAGAGTTGAGACTGCGGCCTAAAGGCCTGTCCGGCTCAACCTTCTATCTCTGTTGACATCTGTGTGCATGCATTCATGGATGTAGCTGCTCAGCTTGTGTCCGAATGCCCCTGTGAGTCCAGTGAGGCTCCCAGTAGTGGGATGTCCTCGGAGGCCTTGAGGTTTCTCATATCTGGAGGTGTGTGGCCAAAGGAATGGACACAGTTTCCCAGGAGAGAGCAGGTACGGTCCTGTGCTATGGCTCCAGAGGACTCAGCCTAGAGGCTGTGTTTGCCAGGGCTGTGGGGACAGATGTCTGAAAAAGCAAACTTGGCTCAGCTAGGGGCCAATGTAATGGGAGGCCTGATCTCTATTCCGTGAGGGGAGATCTTCTGGAAATCAAAGTAGGGCATGTGGGAGGCAGTCACTCAGGATTTTGTCTCTGGGGGTTGCGTTTACAGTGTCCGGTCAGGGTAGGGGTTGTCTCAGAGGCCGAGGAAGAGCCTTCCTATCGGGGGATTGTCCAAGCTCCCAAGTGTTTGTGTTCATTCTGTGGGAATAAAGAGTACTGTTTTCTGCCACAGGGGACCCCCCAGGAGAGGGACTCTAGAGCACAGCAGTGGGTTCCCTCAACTGGAATACACACCATCTAGTTAGTCCTGGGTGCCTATGGGCATGGCAAGCCACATATACGGGCTCTTGGTCCAGTCACTGAGAGGCGTTACTTGAATAAGGTACTCACGCTGAGGGTCACAATGTGTGTTTGTGCCCAAGGCGGCCCTCACGCTTGGGCGTGGCCTCATGGGCCATGCCGTTTTCTCCTACACTGAAGGTTTGACTCACTGCCAGCAGCAAGGTTTTTTGCCATGGGGAAGGAGGGGTTCTGACTTGTGCATCAGGTTCCCCCCTGTGCAGGGATTGGAGATAAGGTCTAGGTTCTGATGACTGAAAACCCAGGTTGGGAATGGATGGTGGCCTAAGGCAGTGGAGGGTCCAATGTGCTGGGTGTGCAGCCAGCTGTGTCGGTGTCTGTTGGAAGGTCTGGGCTCAGGCTATTTGCGACAGAGCATCACTGTTTAAGGTAGCCTATGCAATTGGGGTGTTGCCGAGGGCCAAGCAGTTTGATCCTCATTTGGGGTTTCTGGGCAGCGCCATAGACAATGTTTTTCTCCTGGGAGTCAGGCACAGTCCTTCCTTGTGGCTCCAGAATTCCCAGTAGGGAGGGTTTGTGGGCCAGGAGTGTGAGGACAGAAGTCTAAAAACACAAGCTAGTGTGAGGATTGGAGCCATGGGCAGAGCAGGCCCAATCTGCAGAGCCTGAATCAAAATCTCCTGCAACTGAAGTCAGGCTGAGGATCAGACGTTGGCTGAGGCTGGAGTATGTGTCCATGATGGCACCTTCATGAAGCGGGGGCCTCATGAGGCCAAGGAAGTTTTCCCACGCTGAGTTTGGAGGTTGCCCCAACCCACAAGGTTTCCTTCTGCGGGACATTCGAGTCCTGTTGCATGGATCCAGGACATACCATATGGAAGGACTGGAGAGCAGGGTTCGAAGGATGGATCCCTGTACAGCATGCCTCGCATTCCCATTGGCTATTAGCGACAAGATATGTTTGATCTGCTGCCTCTGGAACACGCGACCCAGGGGGCTGAGTTGAAATGGCCTCTCCCGAGGATGCGTCATAATGTGCGTTTGGGTCCATGGAGACCTTGGAATGTGCTGGTTGTTCAGTGTCCCTGCGGAACTCTCCTACCTGAAGTGCTTGATACATCCCAGTAAGAAAGCTGCCCATGTGGAGATGAGAGATGTTTGTTTTGGTGCCTCAGAAAAGCCCCATGTGCCGGTCTACGGAAACAGTCCTCTGAGAACGGAAACATGGAAACCAAAGCTAAGGTTCAGATTAGGGCCTGGGGGCCTGTCCATTTCAACCTTCTGTCTCTGGGGACACTGTCTGAGAGTCTAAGTTGAGATAGTTGCTCCGCTGGTGTCAGAGAGCCCCTCTTAGTCCAGGGTGGCCTATACTATTGATGGCCTCAGGGACCTTGGAGCTTTTCCCTAACCTGGAGGGTTGTGGTCAATGGATTGGGCACACTTTCCTTGGAGAGGGCAGGCACAATCTTTCGCTGTTTGGTCCAGAGGCCCTAGCCTGGATGTTGTGTGGGTCCAGGCTGTGGGCACAGAAGTCTGAATACACAAACTCAGCTTATGAGTGGCGCCTAGGGTATGGCAGGCCGGATGTACAGCCCGAGAGGGAGCTCCTGGGCCTCTGAAACAAGGGCGAGTGGGAGGCGTTCCTTCAGGCTTTTGTCTCTGGATGTTGTGTCCGGGATAGCCCTGGATTGGAGCAGTGGCCTCAGGTACTGTGGACGAGTATCCCTCTCTGGGGATTTGTCCCAGCTCCCAAGAGTTTGGGGTCATTTTGTGGGAAGGGTGGAGTCGTGTTGTCTGGCTCATGCGTCTCTCCAAGAAAGAGATTCCAGAGCAGAGCTCCAGGTACGGGCGGGGCGACTGGAAAATTCAAACCATGGTGAGGAATGGGTGCATAGGGGCTTGGCAAGCCCCATATGAGGGCTCTTGGTCCAGGCCCTGAAAGGCCTTTCTTTGACATGGGGCTCATGCTGAGGGTCACAGTGTGAATTTGTGCCCAAGCAGCACTCAAGTTTGGGCGTGGCATCAGGGGCCATGAAGGTTTCTCCCACCCTGAAGGTGTGACTCCATGCCAAGAGCAAGCTTGACAGCCATGGGGAAGGAGAAGTTCTGTTTTGTGCTTGCTATACCCAGCTGTGTGGAGAATTGATATAATGTCTAGGTTCAGATATCTGAAAACCAAGGTTAGGATGAGGTGACGGCATAAGACCATGGCGTGTCCGAAGTGCTGGGTGTGCGGCCAGCTGTCTCCTTGTCTGTCTGGACGTCTGGCTTCAGGCTGTGTCAGGCAGAGCATGAGTGCCCAGAGCAGCCTATCCAGTTCGGGTACCGTCGAGGCCCGAGCAGGTTGATCCTCATCTGGGTTTTCTGGAGAGCCCCACAGGGAAACGTTTTTCTTCCGTTGGGCAGACACTGGGCTGGGTTTTGGTTCTGGAGTTCCTAGTCCGGAGGGCTTGTTTGCCAGGAGTGTGAGGAAGGAAGTCTGAAAACACAAGCTAGCGTGAGGTTTGGGACCGAGGGCACGGCAGGCCCACTCTGCAGAGGCTGAATCGAGATCTCCTGCACTGAGGTCATGTCAACAATGAGACGTGCCTCAGGCTAGAGTTCTTGTCCAGCATGGCCTCTTCCTGAAGGGTGCGGGGGCGTCATGAGGCCAGAAAGTTTGCCTACGATGAGATTTGTGAACTGCTCCAAAACTGAAGGTTACCTTCTGCACGAGAGTCGAGTCCTATTGGATGGTTCCAAGAGGCCCCATATGGAAAGACTCGAGAGCAGGTGTCTAAGCATGGATGCCTGGGAACGCCACCTCATATTCCCACTCTTTAGTCAGGACAAGGCAGGCTCAATCTGCGGGCTCCTGGGTGAGCTACCCAGGGGGGAGAGTTGAAATGGACTCTCCTGAAGATGAGTCCTACTGTGGCTTGGTGGCCTGGGAGAACTTGGAATGTGGAGGTGGCTCAGGGATTCTGCAGGATTCTCCAACATGAGGTGTTTGACACGGCTCCAACAAGGAAACTTCCCATGTGGAGACGAGAGGAGTTCTGTTCCGTGCCTCAGGAAAGCCCCATACCCTGTTCTTCAAACCAAAGCCTCTGAGGAGTGACACCTGGAAACCAAAGCAAGAGTTGAGACTACGGCCTAAAGGCCTGTCCGGCTCAACCTTCTATCTCTGTTGACATCTGTGTGCATGCATTCATGGATGTAGCTGCTCAGCTTGTGTCCGAATGCCCCTGTGAGTCCAGTGAGGCTCCCAGTAGTGGGATGTCCTCGGAGGCCTTGAGGTTTCTCATATTCTGGAGTTGTGTAGCCAAAGGAATGTACACAGTTTCCCAGGAGAGGGCAGTCACGGTCCTGTGGAATGGCTCCAGACGACCCAGCCTAGAGGCTGTGTTTGCCAGGGCTGTGGGGACAGATGTCTGAAAAAGCAAACTTGGCTCAGCTAGGGGCCAATGTAATGGCAGGCCTGATCTCTAGTTCGTGAGGGGAGATCCTCTGGAAATCAAAGTAAGGCAAGTGGGAGGCAGTCACTCAGGATTTTGTCTCTGGGTGTTGCGTTTACAGTGTCCGGTCAGGGTAGGGGTTGTCTCAGAGGCCGAGGAAGAGCCTTCCTCTCGGGGGATTGTCCAAGCTCCAAGTGTTTGTGTTCATTCTGTGGGAATGAAGAGTACTGTTTTCTGCCAAGGGGACCCCCCAGGAGAGGGACTCTAGAGCACAGCAGTGGGTTCCCTCAACTGGAATACACACCATCTAGTTAGTCCTGGGTGCCTATGGGCATGGCAAGCCACATATGCGGGCTCTTGGTCCAGTCACTGAGAGGCGTTACTTGAATAAGGTACTCACGCTGAGGGTCACAATGTGTGTTTGTGCCCAAGGCGGCCCTCACGCTTGGGCGTGGCCTCATGGGCCATGCCGTTTTCTCCTACACTGAAGGTTGACTCATTGCCAGCAGCAAGGTTTCTTGCCATGGGGAAGGAGGGGTTCTGACTTGTGCATCAGGTTCCCCCCTGTGCAGGGATTGGAGATAAGGTCTAGGTTCCGATGACTGAAAACCCAGGTTGGGAATGGATGGTGGCCTAAGGCAGTGGCGGGTCCAATGTGCTGGGTGTGCAGCCAGCTGTGTCGGTGTCTGTTGGAAGGTCTGGGCTCAGGCTATTTGCGACAGAGCATCACTGTTTAAGGTAGCCTATGCAATTGGGGTGTTGCCGAGGGCCACGCAGTTTGATCCTCTTTTGGGGTTTCTGGGCAGCGCCATAGAAAATGTTTTTCTCCTGGGAGGCAGGCACAGTGCTTCATTGTGGCCCCAGAATTCCCAGTAGGGAGGGTTTGTGGGCCAGGAGTGTGAGGACGGAAGTCTGAAAACACAAGCTAGTGTGAGGATTGGAGCCAAGGGCAGAGCAGGCCCACTCTGCAGAGGCTGAATCAAAATCTCCTGCATCTGAAGTCAGGCTGAGGATCAGACGTTGGCTGAGGCTGGAGTATGTGTCCATGATGGCACCTTTATGAAGTGGGGGCCTCATGAGGCCAAGGAAGTTTTCCCACGCTGAGTTTGGAGGTTGCCCCAAACCACAAGGTTTCCTTCTGCGGGACATTCGAGTCCTGTTGCATGGCTCCAGGACATACCATATGGAAGGACTGGAGAGCAGGGTTCGAAGGATGGATCCCTGTACAGCATGCCTCGCATTCCCATTGGCTATTAGCGACAAGATATGTTTGATCTGCTGCCTCTGGAACACGCGACCCAGGGGGATGAGTTGAAATGGCCTCTCCTGAGGATCCGTCATAATGTCCGTTTGGGTCCATGGAGACCTTGGAATGTGCTGGTTGTTCAGTGGCCCTGCGGAACTCTCCTACCTGAAGTGCTTGATACATCCCAGTAAGAAAGCTGCCCATGTGGAGATGAGAGATGTTTGGTTTGGTGCCTCAGAAAAGCCCCATGTGCTGGTCTACGAAAGCAGTCCTCTGAGAACGGAAACATGGAAACCAAAGCTAAGGTTCAGATTAGGGCCTGGGGGCCTGTCCATTTCAACCTTCTGTCTCTGGGACACTGTCTGAGAGTGTAAGTGGAGATAGTTGCTCCGCTGGTGTCAGAGAGCCCCTCTTAGTCCAGGGTGGCCTATACTATTGATGGCCTCAGGGACCTTGGAGCTTTTCCCTAACCTGTAGGGTTGTGGTCAATGGATTGGGCACACTTTCCTTGGAGAGGGCAGGCACAATCTTCCGCTGTTTGGTCCAGAGGCCCTAGCCTGGATGTTGTGTGGGTCCAGGCTGTGGGCACAGAAGTCTGAATACACAAACTCAGCTTATGAGTGGCGCCTAGGGTATGGCAGGACGGATGCACAGGCCGAGAGGGAGCTCCTGGGCCTCTGAAACAAGGGCGAGTGGAGGCATTCCTTCAGGCTTTTGTCTCTGGATGTTGTGTCCGGGATAGCCGTGATTGGAGCGGTGGCCTCAGGTACTGTGGACGAGTATCCCTCTCTGGGGATTTGTCCCAGCTCCCAAGAGTTTGGGGTCATTTTGTGGGAAGGGTGGAGTCGTGTTGTCTGGCTCATGGGTCTCTCCAAGAAAGGGATTCCAGAGCAGAGCTCCAGGTACGGGCGGGGCGACTGGAAAATTCAAACCGTGGTGAGGATTGGGTGCATAGGGGCTTGGCAAGCCCCATATGTGGGCTCTTGGTCCAGGCCCTGACAGGCCTTTCTTTGACATGGGGCTCATGCTGAGGGTCACAGTGTGAATTTGTGCCCAAGCAGCACTCACGTTTGGGCGTGGCATCAGGGG
This sequence comes from Mustela nivalis, assembly GCF_964662115.1. NCBI lineage: Eukaryota > Metazoa > Chordata > Mammalia > Carnivora > Mustelidae > Mustela > Mustela nivalis. Next base: position 635,121 of record NW_028136309.1, read on the forward strand.
CCATGAAGGTTTCTCCCACCCTGAAGGTGTGACTCCATGCCAAGAGCAAGCTTGACAGCCATGGGGAAGGAGGAGTTCTGTTTTGTGCTTGCTATACCCAGCTGTGTGGAGAATTGATATAATGTCTAGGTTCAGATATCTGAAAACCAAGGTTAGGATGAGGTGAAGGCATAAGACCATGGCGTGTCCGAAGTGCTGGGTGTGCGGCCAGCTGTCTCCTTGTCTGTCTGGACGTCTGGCTTCAGGCTGTGTCAGGCAGAGCATGAGTGCCCAGAGCAGCCTATCCAGTTCGGGTACCGTCGAGGCCCGAGCAGGTTGATCCTCATCTGGGTTTTCTGGAGAGCCCCACAGGGAAACGTTTTTCTTCCGTTGGGCAGACACTGGGCTGGGTTTTGGTTTCGGAGTTCCTAGTCCGGAGGGCTTGTTTGCCAGGAGTGTGAGGAAGGAAGTCTGAAAACACAAGCTAGCGTGAGGTTTGGGACCGAGGGCACGGCAGGCCCACTCTGCAGAGGCTGAATCGAGATCTCCTGCACTGAGGTCATGTCAACTATGAGACGTGCCTCAGGCTAGAGTTCTTGTCCAGCATGGCCTCTTCCTGAAGGGTGTGGGGGCTTCATGAGGCCAGAAATTTTTGCCTACGATGGGATTTGTGAACTGCTCCAAAACTGAAGGTTACCTTCTGCACGACAGTCGAGTCCTATTGGATGGTTCCAAGAGGCCCCATATGGAAAGACTCGAGAGCAGGTGTCTAAGCATGGATGCCTGGGAACGCCACCTCATATTCCCACTTTTTAGTCAGGACAAGGCAGGCTCAATCTGCGGGCTCCTGGGTATGCTACCCCGAGGGGAGAGTTGAAAAGGTCTCTCCTGAAGATGAGTCCTACTGTGGCTTGGTGGCCTGGGAGACCTTGGAATGTGGAGGTGGCTCAGGGACTCTGCCGGATTCTCCAACATGAGGTGTTTGACTCGGCTCCAACAAGGAAACTTCCCATGTGGAGACGAGAGGAGTTCTGTTCCATGCCTCAGGAAAGCCCCATACCCTGTTCTTCGAACCAAAGCCTCTGAGGAGTGACACCTGGAAACCAAAGCAAGAGTTGAGTCTATGGCCTAAAGGCCTGTCCGGCTCAACCTTCTATCTCTGTTGACATCTGTGTGCATGCATTCATGGATGTAGCTGCTCAGCTTGTGTCCGAATGCCCCTGTGAGTCCAGTGAGGCTCCCAGTAGTGGGATGTCCTCGGAGGCCTTGAGGTTTCTCATATTCTGGAGGTGTGTGGCCAAAGAAATGGACACAGTTTCCCACGAGAGAGCAGGCACGGTCCTGTGCTATGGCTCCAGAGGACCCAGCCTAGAGGCTGTGTTTGCCAGGGCTGTGGGGACAGATGTCTGAAAAAGCAAACTTGGCTCAGCTAGGGGCCAATGTAATGGCAGGCCTGATCTCTAGTCCGTGAGGGGAGATCCTCTGGAAATCAAAGTAGGGCAAGTGGGAGGCAGTCACTCAGGATTTTGTCTCTGGGTGTTGCGTTTACAGTGTCCGGTCAGGGTAGGGGTTGTCTCAGAGGCCGAGGAAGAGCCTTCCTCTCGGGGGATTGTCCAAGCTCCCAAGTGTTTGTGTTCATTCTGTGGGAATGAAGAGTACTGTTTTCTGCCACAGGGGACCCCCCAGGAGAGGGACTCTAGAGCACAGCAGTGGGTTCCCTCAAATGGAATACACACCATCTAGTTAGTCCTGGGTGCCTATGGGCATGGCAAGCCACATATGCGGGCTCTTGGTCCAGTCACTGAGAGGCGTTACTTGAATAAGGTACTCACGATGAGGGTCACAATGTGTGTTTGTGCCCAAGGCGGCCTTCACGCTTGGGCGTGGCCTCATGGGCCATGCCGTTTTCTCCTACACTGAAGGTTTGACTCACTGCCAGCAGCAAGGTTTCTTGCCATGGGGAAGGAGGGGTTCTGACTTGTGCATCAGGTTCCCCCCTGTGCAGGGATTGGAGATAAGGTCTAGGTTCCGATGACTGAAAACCCAGGTTGGGAATGGATGGTGGCCTAAGGCAGTGGCGGGTCCAATGTGCTGGGTGTGCAGCCAGCTGTGTCGGTGTCTGTTGGAAGGTCTGGGCTCAGGCTATTTGTGACAGAGCATCACTGTTTAAGGTAGCCTATGCAATTGGGGTGTTGCCGAGGGCCACCAGTTTGATCCTCATTTGGGGTTTCTGGGCAGCGCCATAGACAATGTTTTTCTCCTGGGAGGCAGGCACAGTGCTTCATTGTGGCCCCAGAATTCCCAGAAGGGATGGTTTGTGGGCCAGGAGTGTGAGGACGGAAGTCTGAAAGCACAAGCTAGTGTGAGGAATGGAGCCAAGGGCAGAGCAGGCCCACTCTGCAGAGGCTGAATCAAAATCTCCTGCATCTGAAGTCAGGCTGAGGATCAGACGTTGGCTGAGGCTGGAGTATGTGTCCATGATGGCACCTTCATGAAGTGGGGGCCTCATGAGGCCAAGGAATTTTACCCACGCTGGGTTTGGAGGTTGCCCCAAACCACAAGGTTTCCTTCTGCGGGACATTCGAGTCCTGTTGCATGGCTCCAGGACATACCATATGGAAGGACTGGAGAGCAGGGTTCGAAGGATGGATCCCTGTACAGCATGCCTCGCATTCCCATTGGCTATTAGCGACAAGATATGTTTGATCTGCTGCCTCTGGAACACGCGACCCAGGGGGCTGAGTTGAAATGGCCTCTCCTGAGGATCCGTCATAATGTGCGTTTGGGTCCATGGAGACCTTGGAATGTGCTGGTTGTTCAGTGGCCCTGCGGAACTCTCCTACCTGAAGTGCTTGATACATCCCAGTAAGAAAGCTGCCCATGTGGAGATGAGAGATGTTTGTTTTGGTGCCTCAGAAAAGCCCCATGTGCTGGTCTACGGAAACAGTCCTCTGAGAACGGAAACATGGAAACCAAAGCTAAGGTTCAGATTAGGGCCTGGGGGACTGTCCATTTCAACCTTCTGTCTCTGGGGACACTGTGTGAGAGTCTAAGTGGAGATAGTTGCTCCGCTGGTGTCAGAGAGTCCCTCTTAGTCCAGGGTGGCCTATACTATTGATGGCCTCAGGGACCTTGGAGCTTTTCCCTAACCTGTAGGGTTGTGGTCAATGGATTGGGCACACTTTCCTTGGAGAGGGCAGGCACAATCTTCCGCTGTTTGGTCCAGAGGCCCTAGCCTGGATGTTGTGTGGGTCCAGGCTGTGGGCACAGAAGTCTGAATACACAAACTCAGCTTATGAGTGGCGCCTAGGGTATGGCAGGCCGGATGTACAGCCCGAGAGGGAGCTCCTGGGCCTCTGAAACAAGGGCGAGTGGGAGGCGTTCCTTCAGGCTTTTGTCTCTGGATGTTGTGTCCGGGATAGCCGTGGATTGGAGCGGTGGCCTCAGGTACTGTGGACGAGTATCCCTCTCTGGGGATTTGTCCCAGCTCCCAAGAGTTTGGGGTCATTTTGTGGGAAGGGTGGAGTCGTGTTGTCTGGCTCATGGGTCTCTCCAAGAAAGGGATTCCAGAGCAGAGCTCCAGGTACGGGCGGGGCGACTGGAAAATTCAAACCGTGGTGAGGATTGGGTGCATAGGGGCTTGGCAAGCCCCATATGTGGGCTCTTGGTCCAGGCCCTGACAGGCCTTTCTTTGACATGGGGCTCATGCTGAGGGTCACAGTGTGAATTTGTGCCCAAGCAGCACTCACGTTTGGGCGTGGCATCAGGGGCCATGAAGGTTTCTCCCACCCTGAAGGTGTGACTCCATGCCAAGAGCAAGCTTGACAGCCATGGGGAAGGAGGAGTTCTGTTTTGTGCTTGCTATACCCAGCTGTGTGGAGAATTGATATAATGTCTAGGTTCAGATATCTGAAAACCAAGGTTAGGATGAGGTGAAGGCATAAGACCATGGCGTGTCCGAAGTGCTGGGTGTGCGGCCAGCTGTCTCCTTGTCTGTCTGGACGTCTGGCTTCAGGCTGTGTCAGGCAGAGCATGAGTGCCCAGAGCAGCCTATCCAGTTCGGGTACCGTCGAGGCCCGAGCAGGTTGATCCTCATCTGGGTTTTCTGGAGAGCCCCACAGGGAAACGTTTTTCTTCCGTTGGGCAGACACTGGGCTGGGTTTTGGTTCCGGAGTTCCTAGTCCGGAGGGCTTGTTTGCCAGGAGTGTGAGGAAGGAAGTCTGAAAACACAAGCTAGCGTGAGGTTTGGGACCGAGGGCACGGCAGGCCCACTCTGCAGAGGCTGAATCGAGATCTCCTGCACTGAGGTCATGTGAACTATGAGACGTGCCTCAGGCTAGAGTTCTTGTCCAGCATGGCCTCTTCCTGAAGGGTGTGGGGGCTTCCTGAGGCCAGAAATTTTTGCCTACGATGGGATTTGTGAACTGCTCCAAAACTGAAGGTTACCTTCTGCACGACAGTCGAGTCCTATTGGATGGTTCCAAGAGGCCCCATATGGAAAGACTCGAGAGCAGGTGTCTAAGCATGGATGCCTGGGAACGCCACCTCATATTCCCACTTTTTAGTCAGGACAAGGCAGGCTCAATCTGCGGGCTCCTGGGTGAGCTACCCAGAGGGGAGAGTTGAAAAGGTCTCTCCTGAAGATGAGTCCTACTGTGGCTTGGTGGCCTGGGAGACCTTGGAATGTGGAGGTGGCTCAGGGACTCTGCGGGATTCTCCAACATGAGGTGTTTGACACGGCTCCAACAAGGAAACTTCCCATGTGGAGACGAGAGGAGTTCTGTTCCGTGCCTCAGGAAAGCCCCATACCCTGTTCTTCGAACCAAAGCCTCTGAGGAGTGACACCTGGAAACCAAAGCAAGAGTTGAGACTACGGCCTAAAGGCCTGTCCGGCTCAACCTTCTATCTCTGTTGACATCTGTGTGCATGCATTCATGGATGTAGCTGCTCAGCTTGTGTCCGAATGCCCCTGTGAGTCCAGTGAGGCTCCCAGTAGTGGGATGTCCTCGGAGGCCTTGAGGTTTCTCATATTCTGGAGGTGTGTGGCCAAAGGAATGGACACAGTTTCCCAGGAGAGAGCAGGCACGGTCCTGTGGTATGGCTCCAGAGGACCCAGCCTAGAGGCTGTGTTTGCCAGGGCTATGGGGTCAGATGTCTGAAAAAGCAAACTTGGCTCAGCTAGGGGCCAATGTAATGGCAGGCCTGATCTCTAGTCCGTGAGGGGAGATCCTCTGGAAATCAAAGTAGGGCAAATGGGAGGCAGTCACTCAGGATTTTGTCTCTGGGTGTTGCGTTTACAGTGTCCGGTCAGGGTAGGGGTTGTCTCAGAGGCCGAGGAAGAGCCCTCCTCTCGGGGGATTGTCCAAGCTCCCAAGTGTTTGTGTTCATTCTGTGGGAATGAAGAGTACTGTTTTCTGCCACAGGGGACCCCCCAGGAGAGGGATTCTAGAGCACAGCAGTGGGTTCCCTCAAATGGAATACACACCATCTAGTTAGTCCTGGGTGCCTATGGGCATGGCAAGCCACATATGCGGGCTCTTGGTCCAGTCACTGAGAGGCGTTACTTGAATAAGGTACTCACGCTGAGGGTCACAATGTGTGTTTGTGCCCAAGGCGGCCCTCACGGTTGGGCGTGGCCTCATGGGCCATGCCGTTTTCTCCTACACTGAAGGTTTGACTCACTGCGAGCAGCAGGGTTTCTTGCCATGGGGAAGGAGGGGTTCTGAATGTGCATCAGGTTCCCCCCTGTGCAGGGATTGGAGATAAGGTCTAGGTTCCGATGACTGAAAACCCAGGTTGGGAATGGATGGTGGCCTAAGGCAGTGGCGGGTCCAATGTGCTGGGTGTGCAGCCAGCTGTGTCGGTGTCTGTTGGAAGGTCTGGGCTCAGGCTATTTGCGACAGAGCATCACTGTTTAAGGTAGCCTATGCAATTGGGGTGTTGCCGAGGGCCAAGCAGTTTGATCCTCATTTGTGGTTTCTGGGCAGCGCCATAGACAATGTTTTTCTCCTGGGAGTCAGGCACAGTGCTTCATTGTGGCCCCAGAATTCCCAGTAGGGAGGGTTTGTGGGCCAGGAGTGTGAGGACGGAAGTCTGAAAACACAAGCTAGTGTGAGGATTGGAGCCAAGGGCAGAGCAGGCCCACTCTGCAGAGGCTGAATCAAAATCTCCTGCATCTGAAGTCAGGCTGAGGATCAGACGTTGGCTGAGGCTGGAGTGTGTGTCCATGATGGCACCTTCATGAAGTGGGGGCCTCATGAGGCCAAGGAATTTTACCCACGCTGAGTTTGGAGGTTGCCCCAAACCACAAGGTTTCCTTCTGCGGGACATTCGAGTCCTGTTGCATGGCTCCAGGACATACCATATGGAAGGACTGGAGAGCAGGGTTCGAAGGATGGATCCCTGTACAGCATGCCTCGCATTCCCATTGGCTATTAGCGACAAGATATGTTTGATCTGCTGCCTCTGGAACACGCGACCCAGGGGGCTGAGTTGAAATGGCCTCTCCTGAGGATGCGTCATAATGTGCGTTTGGGTCCATGGAGACCTTGGAATGTGCTGGTTGTTCAGTGGCCCTGCGGAACTCTCCTACCTGAAGTGTTTGATACATCCCAGTAAGAAAGCTGCCCATGTGGAGATGAGAGATGTTTGGTTTGGTGCCTCAGAGAAGCCCCATGTGCTGGTCTACGAAAACAGTCCTCTGAGAACAGAAACATGGAAACCAAAGCTAAGGTTCAGATTAGGGCCTGGGGGCCTGTCCATTTCAACCTTCTGTCTCTGGGGACACTGTCTGAGAGTCTAAGTGGAGATAGTTGCTCCGCTGGTGTCAGAGAGCCCCTCTTAGTCCAGGGTGGCCTATACTATTGATGGCCTCAGGGACCTTGGAGCTTTTCCCTAACCTGTAGGGTTGTGGTCAATGGATTGGGCACACTTTCCTTGGAGAGGGCAGGCACAATCTTCCGCTCTTTGGTCCGGAGGCCCTAGCCTGGATGTTGTGTGGGTCCAGGCTGTGGGCACAGAAGTCTGAATACACAAACTCAGCTTATGAGTGGCGCCTAGGGTATGGCCGGCCGGATGTACAGCCCGAGAGGGAGCTCCTGGGCCTCTGAAACAAGGGCGAGTGGGAGGCGTTCCTTCAGGCTTTTGTCTCTGGATGTTGTGTCCGGGATAGCCGTGGATTGGAGCGGTGGCCTCAGGTACTGTGGACGAGTATCCCTCTCTGGGGATTTGTCCCAGCTCCCAAGAGTTTGGGGTCATTTTGTGGGAAGGGTGGAGTCGTGTTGTCTGGCTCATGGGTCTCTCCAAGAAAGGGATTCCAGAGCAGAGCTCCAGGTACGGGCGGGGCGACTGGAAAATTCAAACCGTGGTGAGGATTGGGTGCATAGGGGCTTGGCAAGCCCCATATGTGGGCTCTTGGTCCAGGCCCTGACAGGCCTTTCTTTGACATGGGGCTCATGCTGAGGGTCACAGTGTGAATTTGTGCCCAAGCAGCACTCAAGTTTGGGCGTGGCTTCAGGGGCCATGAAGGTTTCTCCCACCCTGAAGGTGTGACTCCATGCCAAGAGCAAGCTTGACAGCCATGGGGAAGGAGGAGTTCTGTTTTGTGCTTGCTATACCCAGCTGTGTGGAGAATTGATATAATGTCTAGGTTCAGATATCTGAAAACCAAGGTTAGGATGAGGTGACGGCATAAGACCATGGCGTGTCCGAAGTGCTGGGTGTGCGGCCAGCTGTCTCCTTGTCTGTCTGGACGTCTGGCTTCAGGCTGTGTCAGGCAGAGCATGAGTGCCCAGAGCAGCCTATCCAGTTCGGGTACCGTCGAGGACCGAGCAGGTTGATCCTCATTGGGTTTTCTGGAGAGCCCCACAGGGAAACGTTTTTCTTCCGTTGGGCAGAGACTGGGCTGGGTTTTGGTTCCGGAGTTCCTAGTCCAGAGGGCTTGTTTGCCAGGAGTGTGAGGAAGGAAGTCTGAAAACACAAGCTAGCGTGAGGTTTGGGACCGAGGGCACGGCAGGCGCACTCTGCAGAGGCTGAATCGAGATCTCCTGCACTGAAGTCATGTCAACTATGAGATGTGCCTCAGGCTAGAGTTCTTGTCCAGCATGGCCTCTTCCTGAAGGGTGTGGGGGCTTCATGAGGCCAGAAAGTTTTGCCTACGATGGGATTTGTGAACTGCTCCAAAACCGAAGGTTACCTTCTGCACGACAGTCGAGTCCTATTGGATGGTTCCAAGAGGCCCCATATGGAAAGACTCGAGAGCAGGTGTCTAAGCATGGATGCCTGGGAACGCCACCTCATATTCCCACTCTTTAGTCAGGACAAGGCAGGCTCAATCTGCGGGCTCCTGGGTGAGCTACCCAGAGGGGAGAGTTGAAATGGACTCTCCTGAAGATGAGTCCTACTGTGGCTTGTTGGCCTGGGAGACCTTGGAATGTGGAGGTGGCTCAGGGACTCTGCAGGATTCTCCAACATGAGGTGTTTGACACGGCTCCAACAAGGAAACTTCCCATGTGGAGACGAGAGGAGTTCTGTTCCGTGCCTCAGGAAAGCCCCATACCCTGTTCTTCGAACCAAAGCCTCTGAGGAGTGACACCTGGAAACCAAAGCAAGAGTTGAGACTACGGCCTAAAGGCCTGTCCGGCTCAACCTTCTATCTCTGTTGACATCTGTGTGCATGCATTCATGGATGTAGCTGCTCAGCTTGTGTCCGAATGCCCCTGTGAGTCCAGTGAGGCTCCCAGTAGTGGGATGTCCTCGGAGGCCTTGAGGTTTCTCATATTCTGGAGGTGTGTAGCCAAAGGAATGTACACAGTTTCCCAGGAGAGGGCAGGCACGGTCCTGTGGAATGGCTCCAGACGACCCAGCCTAGAGGCTGTGTTTGCCAGGGCTGTGGGAACAGATGTCTGAAAAAGCAAACTTGGCTCAGCTAGGGGCCAATGTAATGGCAGGCCTGATCTCTAGTTCGTGAGGGGAGATCCTCTGGAAATCAAAGTAAGGCAAGTGGGAGGCAGTCACTCAGGATTTTGTCTCTGGGTGTTGCGTTTACAGTGTCCGGTCAGGGTAGGGGTTGTCTCAGAGGCCGAGGAAGAGCCTTCCTCTCGGGGGATTGTCCAAGCTCCAAGTGTTTGTGTTCATTCTGTGGGAATGAAGAGTACTGTTTTCTGCCAAGGGGACCCCCCAGGAGAGGGACTCTAGAGCACAGCAGTGGGTTCCCTCAACTGGAATACACACCATCTAGTTAGTCCTGGGTGCCTATGGGCATGGCAAGCCACATATGCGGGCTCTTGGTCCAGTCACTGAGAGGCGTTACTTGAAAAAGGTACTCACGCTGAGGGTCACAATGTGTGTTTGTGCCCAAGGCGGCCCTCACGCTTGGGCGTGGCCTCATGGGCCATGCCGTTTTCTCCTACACTGAAGGTTGACTCATTGCCAGCAGCAAGGTTTCTTGCCATGGGGAAGGAGGGGTTCTGACTTGTGCATCAGGTTCCCCCCTGTGCAGGGATTGGAGATAAGGTCTAGGTTCCGATGACTGAAAACCCAGGTTGGGAATGGATGGTGGCCTAAGGCAGTGGCGGGTCCAATGTGCTGGGTGTGCAGCCAGCTGTGTCGGTGTCTGTTGGAAGGTCTGGGCTCAGGCTATTTGCGACAGAGCATCACTGTTTAAGGTAGCCTATGCAATTGGGGTGTTGCCGAGGGCCACGCAGTTTGATCCTCTTTTGGGGTTTCTGGGCAGCGCCATAGAAAATGTTTTTCTCCTGGGAGGCAGGCACAGTGCTTCATTGTGGCCCCAGAATTCCCAGTAGGGAGGGTTTGTGGGCCAGGAGTGTGAGGACGGAAGTCTGAAAACACAAGCTAGTGTGAGGATTGGAGCCAAGGGCAGAGCAGGCCCACTCTGCAGAGGCTGAATCAAAATCTCCTGCATCTGAAGTCAGGCTGAGGATCAGACGTTGGCTGAGGCTGGAGTATGTGTCCATGATGGCACCTTTATGAAGTGGGGGCCTCATGAGGCCAAGGAAGTTTTCCCACGCTGAGTTTGGAGGTTGCCCCAAACCACAAGGTTTCCTTCTGCGGGACATTCGAGTCCTGTTGCATGGCTCCAGGACATACCTTATGGAAGGACTGGAGAGCAGGGTTCGAAGGATGGATCCCTGTACAGCATGCCTCGCATTCCCATTGGCTATTAGCGACAAGATATGTTTGATCTGCTGCCTCTGGAACACGCGACCCAGGGGGATGAGTTGAAATGGCCTCTCCTGAGGATCCGTCATAATGTCCGTTTGGGTCCATGGAGACCTTGGAATGTGCTGGTTGTTCAGTGGCCCTGCGGAACTCTCCTAGCTGAAGTGCTTGATACATCCCAGTAAGAAAGCTGCCCATGTGGAGATGAGAGATGTTTGGTTTGGTGCCTCAGAAAAGCCCCATGTGCTGGTCTACGAAAGCAGTCCTCTGAGAACGGAAACATGGAAACCAAAGCTAAGGTTCAGATTAGGGCCTGGGGGCCTGTCCATTTCAACCTTCTGTCTCTGGGACACTGTCTGAGAGTGTAAGTGGAGATAGTTGCTCCGCTGGTGTCAGAGAGCCCCTCTTAGTCCAGGGTGGCCTATACTATTGATGGCCTCAGGGACCTTGGAGCTTTTCCCTAACCTGTAGGGTTGTGGTCAATGGATTGGGCACACTTTCCTTGGAGAGGGCAGGCACAATCTTCCGCTGTTTGGTCCAGAGGCCCTAGCCTGGATGTTGTGTGGGTCCAGGCTGTGGGCACAGAAGTCTGAATACACAAACTCAGCTTATGAGTGGCGCCTAGGGTATGGCAGGACGGATGCACAGGCCGAGAGGGAGCTCCTGGGCCTCTGAAACAAGGGCGAGTGGAGGCATTCCTTCAGGCTTTTGTCTCTGGATGTTGTGTCCGGGATAGCCGTGATTGGAGCGGTGGCCTCAGGTACTGTGGACGAGTATCCCTCTCTGGGGATTTGTCCCAGCTCCCAAGAGTTTGGGGTCATTTTGTGGGAAGGGTGGAGTCGTGTTGTCTGGCTCATGGGTCTCTCCAAGAAAGGGATTCCAGAGCAGAGCTCCAGGTACGGGCGGGGCGACTGGAAAATTCAAACCGTGGTGAGGATTGGGTGCATAGGGGCTTGGCAAGCCCCATATGTGGGCTCTTGGTCCAGGCCCTGACAGGCCTTTCTTTGACATGGGGCTCATGCTGAGGGTCACAGTGTGAATTTGTGCCCAAGCAGCACTCACGTTTGGGCGTGGCATCAGGGGCCATGAAGGTTTCTCCCACCCTGAAGGTGTGACTCCATGCCAAGAGCAAGCTTGACAGCCATGGGGAAGGAGGAGTTCTGTTTTGTGCTTGCTATACCCAGCTGTGTGGAGAATTGATATAATGTCTAGGTTCAGATATCTGAAAACCAAGGTTAGGATGAGGTGAAGGCATAAGACCATGGCGTGTCCGAAGTGCTGGGTGTGCGGCCAGCTGTCTCCTTGTCTGTCTGGACGTCTGGCTTCAGGCTGTGTCAGGCAGAGCATGAGTGCCCAGAGCAGCCTATCCAGTTCGGGTACCGTCGAGGCCCGAGCAGGTTGATCCTCATCTGGGTTTTCTGGAGAGCCCCACAGGGAAACGTTTTTCTTCCGTTGGGCAGACACTGGGCTGGGTTTTGGTTCCGGAGTTCCTAGTCCGGAGGGCTTGTTTGCCAGGAGTGTGAGGAAGGAAGTCTGAAAACACAAGCTAGCGTGAGGTTTGGGACCGAGGGCACGGCAGGCCCACTCTGCAGAGGCTGAATCGAGATCTCCTGCACTGAGGTCATGTGAACTATGAGACGTGCCTCAGGCTAGAGTTCTTGTCCAGCATGGCCTCTTCCTGAAGGGTGTGGGGGCTTCATGAGGCCAGAAATTTTTGCCTACGATGGGATTTGTGAACTGCTCCAAAACTGAAGGTTACCTTCTGCACGACAGTCGAGTCCTATTGGATGGTTCCAAGAGGCCCCATATGGAAAGACTCGAGAGCAGGTGTCTAAGCATGGATGCCTGGGAACGCCACCTCATATTCCCACTTTTTAGTCAGGACAAGGCAGGCTCAATCTGCGGGCTCCTGGGTGAGCTACCCAGAGGGGAGAGTTGAAAAGGTCTCTCCTGAAGATGAGTCCTACTGTGGCTTGGTGGCCTGGGAGACCTTGGAATGTGGAGGTGGCTCAGGGACTCTGCGGGATTCTCCAACATGAGGTGTTTGACACGGCTCCAACAAGGAAACTTCCCATGTGGAGACGAGAGGAGTTCTGTTCCGTGCCTCAGGAAAGCCCCATACCCTGTTCTTCGAACCAAAGCCTCTGAGGAGTGACACCTGGAAACCAAAGCAAGAGTTGAGACTACGGCCTAAAGGCCTGTCCGGCTCAACCTTCTATCTCTGTTGACATCTGTGTGCATGCATTCATGGATGTAGCTGCTCAGCTTGTGTCCGAATGCCCCTGTGAGTCCAGTGAGGCTCCCAGTAGTGGGATGTCCTCGGAGGCCTTGAGGTTTCTCATATTCTGGAGGTGTGTGGCCAAAGGAATGGACACAGTTTCCCAGGAGAGAGCAGGCACGGTCCTGTGGTATGGCTCCAGAGGACCCAGCCTAGAGGCTGTGTTTGCCAGGGCTATGGGGTCAGATGTCTGAAAAAGCAAACTTGGCTCAGCTAGGGGCCAATGTAATGGCAGGCCTGATCTCTAGTCCGTGAGGGGAGATCCTCTGGAAATCAAAGTAGGGCAAATGGGAGGCAGTCACTCAGGATTTTGTCTCTGGGTGTTGCGTTTACAGTGTCCGGTCAGGGTAGGGGTTGTCTCAGAGGCCGAGGAAGAGCCCTCCTCTCGGGGGATTGTCCAAGCTCCCAAGTGTTTGTGTTCATTCTGTGGGAATGAAGAGTACTGTTTTCTGCCACAGGGGACCCCCCAGGAGAGGGATTCTAGAGCACAGCAGTGGGTTCCCTCAAATGGAATACACACCATCTAGTTAGTCCTGGGTGCCTATGGGCATGGCAAGCCACATATGCGGGCTCTTGGTCCAGTCACTGAGAGGCGTTACTTGAATAAGGTACTCACGCTGAGGGTCACAATGTGTGTTTGTGCCCAAGGCGGCCCTCACGGTTGGGCGTGGCCTCATGGGCCATGCCGTTTTCTCCTACACTGAAGGTTTGACTCACTGCGAGCAGCAGGGTTTCTTGCCATGGGGAAGGAGGGGTTCTGAATGTGCATCAGGTTCCCCCCTGTGCAGGGATTGGAGATAAGGTCTAGGTTCCGATGACTGAAAACCCAGGTTGGGAATGGATGGTGGCCTAAGGCAGTGGCGGGTCCAATGTGCTGGGTGTGCAGCCAGCTGTGTCGGTGTCTGTTGGAAGGTCTGGGCTCAGGCTATTTGCGACAGAGCATCACTGTTTAAGGTAGCCTATGCAATTGGGGTGTTGCCGAGGGCCAAGCAGTTTGATCCTCATTTGTGGTTTCTGGGCAGCGCCATAGACAATGTTTTTCTCCTGGGAGGCAGGCACAGTGCTTCATTGTGGCCCCAGAATTCCCAGTAGGGAGGGTTTGTGGGCCAGGAGTGTGAGGACGGAAGTCTGAAAACACAAGCTAGTGTGAGGATTGGAGCCAAGGGCAGAGCAGGCCCACTCTGCAGAGGCTGAATCAAAATCTCCTGCATCTGAAGTCAGGCTGAGGATCAGACGTTGGCTGAGGCTGGAGTATGTGTCCATGATGGCACCTTCATGAAGTGGGGGCCTCATGAGGCCAAGGAATTTTACCCACGCTGAGTTTGGAGGTTGCCCCAAACCACAAGGTTTCCTTCTGCGGGACATTCGAGTCCTGTTGCATGGCTCCAGGACATACCATATGGAAGGACTGGAGAGCAGGGTTCGAAGGATGGATCCCTGTACAGCATGCCTCGCATTCCCATTGGCTATTAGCGACAAGATATGTTTGATCTGCTGCCTCTGGAACACGCGACCCAGGGGGCTGAGTTGAAATGGCCTCTCCTGAGGATGCGTCATAATGTGCGTTTGGGTCCATGGAGACCTTGGAATGTGCTGGTTGTTCAGTGGCCCTGCGGAACTCTCCTACCTGAAGTGTTTGATACATCCCAGTAAGAAAGCTGCCCATGTGGAGATGAGAGATGTTTGGTTTGGTGCCTCAGAGAAGCCCCATGTGCTGGTCTACGAAAACAGTCCTCTGAGAACAGAAACATGGAAACCAAAGCTAAGGTTCAGATTAGGGCCTGGGGGCCTGTCCATTTCAACCTTCTGTCTCTGGGGACACTGTCTGAGAGTCTAAGTGGAGATAGTTGCTCCGCTGGTGTCAGAGAGCCCCTCTTAGTCCAGGGTGGCCTATACTATTGATGGCCTCAGGGACCTTGGAGCTTTTCCCTAACCTGTAGGGTTGTGGTCAATGGATTGGGCACACTTTCCTTGGAGAGGGCAGGCACAATCTTCCGCTCTTTGGTCCGGAGGCCCTAGCCTGGATGTTGTGTGGGTCCAGGCTGTGGGCACAGAAGTCTGAATACACAAACTCAGCTTATGAGTGGCGCCTAGGGTATGGCCGGCCGGATGTACAGCCCGAGAGGGAGCTCCTGGGCCTCTGAAACAAGGGCGAGTGGGAGGCGTTCCTTCAGGCTTTTGTCTCTGGATGTTGTGTCCGGGATAGCCGTGGATTGGAGCGGTGGCCTCAGGTACTGTGGACGAGTATCCCTCTCTGGGGATTTGTCCCAGCTCCCAAGAGTTTGGGGTCATTTTGTGGGAAGGGTGGAGTCGTGTTGTCTGGCTCATGGGTCTCTCCAAGAAAGGGATTCCAGAGCAGAGCTCCAGGTACGGGCGGGGCGACTGGAAAATTCAAACCGTGGTGAGGATTGGGTGCATAGGGGCTTGGCAAGCCCCATATGTGGGCTCTTGGTCCAGGCCCTGACAGGCCTTTCTTTGACATGGGGCTCATGCTGAGGGTCACAGTGTGAATTTGTGCCCAAGCAGCACTCAAGTTTGGGCGTGGCTTCAGGGGCCATGAAGGTTTCTCCCACCCTGAAGGTGTGACTCCATGCCAAGAGCAAGCTTGACAGCCATGGGGAAGGAGGAGTTCTGTTTTGTGCTTGCTATACCCAGCTGTGTGGAGAATTGATATAATGTCTAGGTTCAGATATCTGAAAACCAAGGTTAGGATGAGGTGACGGCATAAGACCATGGCGTGTCCGAAGTGCTGGGTGTGCGGCCAGCTGTCTCCTTGTCTGTCTGGACGTCTGGCTTCAGGCTGTGTCAGGCAGAGCATGAGTGCCCAGAGCAGCCTATCCAGTTCGGGTACCGTCGAGGACCGAGCAGGTTGATCCTCATTGGGTTTTCTGGAGAGCCCCACAGGGAAACGTTTTTCTTCCGTTGGGCAGAGACTGGGCTGGGTTTTGGTTCCGGAGTTCCTAGTCCAGAGGGCTTGTTTGCCAGGAGTGTGAGGAAGGAAGTCTGAAAACACAAGCTAGCGTGAGGTTTGGGACCGAGGGCACGGCAGGCGCACTCTGCAGAGGCTGAATCGAGATCTCCTGCACTGAAGTCATGTCAACTATGAGATGTGCCTCAGGCTAGAGTTCTTGTCCAGCATGGCCTCTTCCTGAAGGGTGTGGGGGCTTCATGAGGCCAGAAAGTTTTGCCTACGATGGGATTTGTGAACTGCTCCAAAACCGAAGGTTACCTTCTGCACGACAGTCGAGTCCTATTGGATGGTTCCAAGAGGCCCCATATGGAAAGACTCGAGAGCAGGTGTCTAAGCATGGATGCCTGGGAACGCCACCTCATATTCCCACTTTTTAGTCAGGACAAGGCAGGCTCAATCTGCGGGCTCCTGGGTGAGCTACCCAGAGGGGAGAGTTGAAAAGGTCTCTCCTGAAGATGAGTCCTACTGTGGCTTGTTGGCCTGGGAGACCTTGGAATGTGGAGGTGGCTCAGGGACTCTGCAGGATTCTCCAACATGAGGTGTTTGACACGGCTCCAACAAGGAAACTTCCCATGTGGAGACGAGAGGAGTTCTGTTCCGTGCCTCAGGAAAGCCCCATACCCTGTTTTTCGAACCAAAGCCTCTGAGGAGTGACACCTGGAAACCAAAGCAAGAGTTGAGACTACGGCCTAAAGGCCTGTCCGGCTCAACCTTCTAACTCTGTTGACATCTGTGTGCATGCATTCATGGATGTAGCTGCTCAGCTTGTGTCCGAATGCCCCTGTGAGTCCAGTGAGGCTCCCAGTAGTGGGATGTCCTCGGAGGCCTTGATGTTTCTCATATTCTGGAGGTGTGTGGCCAAAGGAATGGACACAGTTTCCCAGGAGAGAGCAGGCACGGTCCTGTGGTATGGCTCCAGAGGACCCAGCCTAGAGGCTGTGTTTGCCAGGGCTGTGGGGACAGATGTCTGAAAAAGCAAACTTGGCTCAGCTAGGGGCCAATGTAATGGCAGGCCTGATCTCTAGTCCGTGAGGGGAGAACCTCTGGAAATCAAAGGAGGGCAAGTGGGAGGCAGTCACTCAGGATTTTGTCTCTGGGTGTTGCATTTACAGTGTCCGGTCAGGGTAGGGTTGTCTCAGAGGCCGAGGAAGAGCCTTCCTCTCGGGGGATTGTCCAAGCTCCCAAGTGTTTGTGTTCATTCTGTGGGAATGAAGAGTACTGTTTTCTGCCACAGGGGACCCCCCAGGAGAGGGACTCTAGAGCACAGCAGTGGGTTCCCTCAACTGGAATACACACCATCTAGTTAGTCCTGGGTGCCTATGGGCATGGCAAGCCACATATGCGGGCTTTTGGTCCAGTCACTGAGAGGCGTTACTTGAATAAGGTACTCACGCTGAGGGTCACAATGTGTGTTTGTGCCCAAGGCGGCCCTCACGCTTGGGCGTGGCCTCATGGTCCATGCCGTTTTCTCCTACACTGGAGGTTTGACTCACTGCCAGCAGCAAGGTTTCTTGCCATGGGGAAGGAGGGGTTCTGACTTGTGCATCAGGTTCCCCCCAGTGCAGGGATTGGAGATAAGGTCTAGGTTCCTTGACTGAAAACCCAGGTTGGGAATGGATGGTGGCCTAAGGCAGTGGCGGGTCCAATGTGCTGGGTGTGCAGCCAGCTGTGTCGGTGTCTGTTGGAAGGTCTGGGCTAAAGCTATTTGCGACAGAGCATCAATGTTTAAGGTAGCCTATGCAATTGGGGTGTTGCCGAGGGCCAAGCAGTTTGATCCTCATTTGGGGTTTCTGGGCAGCGCCATAGACAAGGTTTTTCTCCTGGGAGGCAGACACAGTGCTTCATTGTGGCCCCAGAATTCCCAGTAGGGAGGGTTTGTGGGCCAGGAGTGTGAGGACGGAAGTCTGAAAACACAAGCTAGGGTGAGGATTGGAGCCAAGGGCAGAGCAGGCCCACTCTGCAGAGGCTGAATCAAAATCTCCTGCATCTGAAGTCAGGCTGAGGATCAGACGTTGGCTGAGGCTGGAGTATGTGTCCATGATGGCACCTTCATGAAGTATGGGCCTCATGAGGCCAAGGAAGTTTTCCCACGCTGAGTTTGGAGGTTGCCCCAAACCACAAGGTTTCCTTCTGCGGGACATTCGTGTCCTGTTGCATGGCTCCAGGACATACCATATGGAAGGACTGGTGAGCAGGGTTCGAAGGATGGATCCATGTACTGCATGCCTCGCATTCCCATTGGCTATTAGCGACAAGATATGTTTGATCTGCTGCCTCTGGAACACGCGACCAAGCGGGCTGAGTTGAAATGGCCTCTCCTGAGGATGCGTCATAATGTGCGTTTGGGTCCATGGAGACCTTGGAATGTGCTGGTTGTTCAGTGGCCCTGCGGAACTATCCTACCTGAAGTGTTTGATACATCCCAGTAAGAAGGCTGCCCATGAGGAGATGAGAGATGATTGGTTTGGTGCCTCAGAAAAGCCCCATGTGCTGGTCTACGAAAACAGTCCTCTGAGAACGGAAACATGGAAACCAAAGCTAAGGTTCAGATTAGGGCCTGGGGGACTGTCCATTTCAACCTTCTGTCTCTGGGGACACTGTCTGAGAGTCTAAGTGGAGATAGTTGCTCCACTGGTGTCAGAGAACCCCTCTTAGTCCAGGGTGGACTATACTATTGATGGCCTCAGGGACCTTGGAGCTTTTCCCTAACCTGTAGGGTTGTGGTCAATGGATTGGGCACACTTTCCTTGGAGAGGGCAGGCACAATCTTTCGTTGTTTGGTCCAGAGGCCCTAGCCTGGATGTTGTGTGGGTCCAGGCTGTGGGCACAGAAGTCTGAATACACCAACTCAGCTTATGAGTGGCGCCTAGGGTATGGCAGGCCGGATGTACAGCCCGAGAGGGAGCTCCTGGGCCTCTGAAACAAGGGCGAGTGGGAGGCGTTCCTTCAGGCTTTTGCCTCTGGATGTTGTGTCCGGGAGCCGTGGATTGGAGCGGTGGCCTCAGGTACTGTGGACGAGTATCTCTCTCTGGGGATTTGTCCCAGCTCCCAAGAGTTTGGGGTCATTTTGTTGGAAGGGTGGAGTCGTGTTGTCTGGCTCATGGGTCTCTCCAAGAAAGGGATTCCAGAGCAGAGCTCCAGGTTCGGGCGGGGCGACTGGAGGTCTAGGTTCTGAAACCTGAAAACTGATGTTGGGAAGAGATGACGACCTAAGGCCATGGCGGCTCGATGTGCTCAGTTTGCGGCCAGGTGTCTGGGAGAGGCCAGGGGGTCCAGGCTCAGGCTGTACCAGAAAGGGCATTAGAGCCCTGGTCAGCCTGTGTATTTGGGGTACAGTCAAGGTCGGTGCAGGTTGATCCTCATTTGGGGTTACTGGGTAGCCCCAGAGGACAATGTTTTTCTTCTGGGGGGGCCGGCAGAGTGCTGTGTTGTAGTACTGGATTGCCAAACTGGAGGGCTTGTGGGCCAGTAGTCTGACGACAAAAGTCTGAGAACACAAGCTAGGCTTAGGTTTCTGGGTGAGGCCATGGCACGCACAATCTACAGACCTGAATCGAGATCTCGTGCATCTGAAGTCAGGGCGAGGATCAGACGATCGCTCAGGTTGCAGTTTCTGACCATGATGGCCCCTTCATGAATGGGGCGGGCATCACGAGGCCATGGGTGTTTTCCCACGATGAGAGTTGTGAGAAGCTCCAAACTGCAGAGAGTCTTCTGCAGGACAATTGAGACCAGTTGTTTGGCTCCAGGCCAATGATTCTGAGCAGGGTTCTAAGGATGGATGGCTGGGTAGCCCACCTCGCATTCCAATTGTCTCCTAGCAACAAGACAGGTTAGATCTCCTGGATCTGTGGGGAGCAACCGAGGATGCTGAGTTGAAATGGACACCCCTGGGGATGGGTCCTAACGTGCTTTTGTGTCTATGGAGACCTTGGAATGAAGCGGTGGCACTGGGGCCCTAAAGGGTTCTCCTAAACAGAGGCTTTGACACAGCTCCAACGTGCAAGTTTCCCATGTGTAGATGAGATGTTTTCTGATGGGTGAGTCAAGAAACAGCTATATGCTGCTTTTGAAATCCAGGCCTCTGAGGAGAGATGCCTGGAAACCAAAGCAATGGATCTGATTAGTGCCTAGGCGCCTGTTCTTTCCTTTTTACCTCTGGGGACATCTGTCTATGGGTCTGAGTGCAGGTAGGTGCTCAGTTGGGCTCAGATTGCCCCTGTTTTTCCTGGGAAGCCACCACTATTGAGATGGATCAGGGACTTTGGAGGTTTATCCTATTAGAAGGGTTGTGGCCATTGGAATGGGCACACACAATTCCCTTGGAGAGGGCAAGTACAGTCCTCAGGTTTGGCTCCAGTGGCCTGAGCCTGTAGGTTGTGTAGGCCAGGGCTGTTTGGACAGTTGTCTGAAAACCCAAACTCGGCTTATGTTTCGGGTCATGGGTATGGCAGGACTGATCTACAGACCATGAGGATAACTCTTCTGGATTTGAAAGAAGGGCGAGTGTGAGGCTCCTGCTCAAGTTTTTGTCTCTGGATATCGTGTCACTCATGGTCGTAGAATTTCTGGGTGACTTTATAGGAAATGGACGAGTCTTACTCTCTGGTGGTTTGGCCCCGTCCAAAGAGTTTGGGGTCATTCTGTGGGCTGGAAGAAGTCCGTTTTTTTTTTATTGTTGATTTTTTCTTTTTTAACCTCAGGTGTCCCACCAAATGAGGGATTCCAGAGTAGAGCCCTGGGGAGGGGCGACTGGACCATCAGAAATTTGGTTAAAAATTGGGGCCTAGGGACATGTCAAGCCCATTATGACATCTAATGGTCCAGCCACTGAGAGGACTTCTTATAGGACAGGACTCATGATTAGGGTCACAGTGCGTGTGTATGCCCTCGTCGCACTCAAGAATGGGCGGGGCCTCAGGGTGAATGCTGGTTTCTCCTACACTGAACGTTGGACAGCTTGCCAACCACAGGGTTCTTGCCATGGGTAAGGAGGAGTTCTGATTTCTGCATCACACTCACCCCTGGGCAGTGATTGGAGATAAGGTCTCGGTCTGAAGCCTGAAAACTGAGGTAGGGAAGAGATGATGACCTAAGGCCATGGCGGGTTTTATGTGCTCAGTGTGCTGTCAGCTTTCTGGGTGTTGGTCAGGAGGTCTGGGCTCAGGTTGTGTTCGACAGTGCATTAGTGGCCAGGTTAGACTATATAATTTGGGTAAAGTCGAGTGCTGTGTAGGTTTACCCTCATTTAAGGTGCCTGGGCAGCTCATGAGGCAATCATTTTTTTTCTAGAGAGCAGGCAGAGTGCTGCATTGTGGGTCCGGAATTGCCAAACTTGAGGGCTTCGGGGCCAGGAGTGTGAGGACGGAAGTCTGAGAAGACAAGCTAGACTTGGGTTTCAGGGCGAGGGCACGGCAGGTACCCCCTGCAGATCTGAACCAATATCTCATGCATCTGAAGTCAGGGCGAGGATCAGACGTTGGCTCAGGTTGGAGTTTCTGAGCATGACGGCCGCTTCATGAAGAAAGCGGAATCTCGAGGCCATTGAGGTTTTCCCACGTTGGGAGTTGTGGGATGCCACCTTCAAGGATTCCTTCTGCGGAACAATTGAGACCTGTTGGACAGCTCCAGGACATCCCATATGGAATGACTCCAGAGCACCGTTCGCGGATGGATGCCTGGGAAGCCCGCCTCGCATTCCAATTGTCTCCTAGCAACAAGACAGTTTAGATCTGATGGCTCTGCCGGAGCAACCAGGGTGGCTGAGTTGAAATGGACTTTCGTGAGGATGGGTCCTAATGTGTTTTGTGTCCATTAGGGCCTTGGAATGGGGCGGTGGCACCGGGATCCTGAAGTACTCTCCTAAGCTTTGGACATGGCTCCCATGCACAGATTTCCTTGTGGAGATGAGATGAGTTCTGATGGGTGCCTCAGGAAAACACATATGCTCTTATTGGAATCAGGCTTTTGAGGACACATGCCTGTAAGCCAAAGCAATGGATCCTATTATGGCCTAGGGTTATGTCTGGTTCAATCTTCTTCTCTGGGGACATCCATCTATGGTATGAGTGGAGGTCGATTATCAGCTGGCGTTAGACAGCCCTTGTTTGTTCCGGGCGACCTACACTATTGGGATGGCCTCAGGGACATTGGAGGTTTCTCCTAATTTGTCCGATTTTGGACCATGGAATGGGCAGAATTCCCATGGATTGGTAGGCACAGTCCTAATGTGTGCCTACAGGGGCCCAGGCTGGAGGGTGTGTGGCATTGGGGACAGAAGTCTGAAAACACAAACTCAGCTTAGGTTTGGGGACGTAGGTATGGCAGGCCCGATCTAAAAACCATGAGAAGAAATCTTCAGGATATGAAGAAAGTGCGATTCTGAGGCGCTTGCTCAGGCTTTTGTCTCTGGATTTTGTATCAGCGATGGCCGTGGAATGTCGGGGAGGCCTCATGGGCCATGGACGAATCTTCCTCTCTGAGGATTTGGCCCGATTCCCAATTGCTTTTCGTCAATCTGTGGGATGGGAGGACTCATTTCAGTTTTGTTACCTCAGGTGTCCCACCAAAAGAGGAATTCCAAAGCAAAGCCGAGGGGAATACTGAAGGGACAACCCGAACTATGGTTAAAAATTGGGGCCTAGGGGCATGGCAAGCCCAATATGCTATCTCTTCATCCAGTCATTGAGTGGCCTAACTTGAGGACTGGGCTCAGCCTGAGCGTCACAATGTGTGTTTGTGACCAATGTGGCCCGCGAGCATGGGGTTTCAACTGGTTTCAACTACACTGAACGTTGGACAACATGCCAACCACAAGGTTGCTTGCCATGGGGAAGGAGTTCTGATTTCTGCATCACCTTCAACCCTGGGCAGTGATTGGAGATAAGGTCTAGGTTCTGAAACCTGAAAACCGAGGTTGGGAAGAAATGATGACCTAAGGTCTGGCGGCTCGATGTGCTCAGTGTGCGGTCAGCTGTCTGGGAGGGGCCAGGGGGTCCAGGCTCAGGCTGTGTCAGAAAGGGCATTAGTGCCCTGGTCAGCCTATGTATTTGGGGTACAGCCAAGGTCGGTGCAGGTTGATCCTCATTTGGGGTTACTGGGTAGCCCCAGAAGACAATGTTTTTCTTCTGGAGGGCTGGCAGAGTGCTGCATTGTAGTTCTGGATTGCCAAACTGGAGGGCTTGTGGGCCAGTAGTCTGACGACAATAGTCTGAGAACACAAGCTAGGCTTAGGTTTCTGGGTGAGGCCATGGCAGGCACAATCTACTGACCTGAATCGAGGTCTCGTGCATCTGAAGTCAGGGCGAGGATCAGACCATCACTCAGTTTGGAGTTTCTGACCCTGATGGCCCCATCATGAATGGGCGGGGCATCACGAGGCCATGGGTGTTTTCCCACGATGGGAGTTGTGAGAAGCTCCAAACTGCAGAGAGTCTTCTGCAGGACAATTGAGACCTGTTGTTTGGCTCCAGGCCAATGATTCTGAGCAGGGTTCTAAGGATGGTTGGCTGGGTAGCCCACCTCGCATTCCAATTGTCTCCTAGCAACAAGACAGGTTAGATCTCCTGGATCTGTGGGGAGCAACCGAGACCCTGAGTTGAAATGGACACCCCTGGGGATGGGTCCTAACGTGGTTTTGTGTCTATGGAGACCTTGGAATGAAGCGGTGGCACTGGGGCCCTAAAGGGTTCTCCTAAACAGAGGCTTTGACACAGCTCCAACGTGCAAGTTTCCCATGTGTAGATGAGATGTTTTCTGATGGGTGAGTCAAGAAACAGCTATATGCTGCTTTTGAAATCCAGACCTCTGAGGAGAGATGCCTGGAATCCAAAGCAATGGATCTGATTAGTGCCTAGGGGCCTGTTCTTTCCTTTTTACCTCTGGGGACATCTGTCTATGGGTCTGAGTGCAGGTAGGTGCTCAGTTCAGCTCAGATTGCCCATGTTTTTCCTGGGAAGCCACCACTATTGAGATGGATCAGGGACTTTGGAGGTTTATCCTATTAGAAGGGTTGTGGCCATTGGAATGGGCACACACAATTCCCTTGGAGAGGGCAAGTACAGTCCTCAGGTTTGGCTCCAGTGGCCTGAGCCTGTAGGTTGTGTAGGCCAGGGCTGTTTGGACAGTTGTCTGAAAACACAAACTCGGCTTATGTTTCGGGTCATAGGTATGGCAGGACTGATCTACAGACCATGAGGAGAACTCTTCGGGATTTGAAAGAAGGGCGAGTGTGAGGCTCCTGCTCAAGTTTTTGTCTCTGGATATCGTGTCACTCATGGACGTGGAATATCTGGGTGACTTCATGGGAAATGGACGAGTCTTACTCTCTGGTGGTTTGGCCCCGTCCAAAGAGTTTGGGGTCATTCTGTGGGCTGGAAGAAGTCCGTTTTTTTTTTTTGTTGTTGTTGTTGTTTTTTTCTTTTTTAACCTCAGGTGTTCCACCAAATGAGGGTTTCCAGAGTAGAGCCCTGGGGAGGGGCGACTGGACAATCAGAAATCTGGTTAAAAATTGGGGCCTCGGGACATGTCAAGCCCATTATGACATCTAATGGTCCAGCCACTGAGAGGACTTACTAGAGGACAGAATTCGTGCTGAGGGTCACAATGCCTGTGTATGTCCTTGTCGCACTCAAGAATGGGCGGGGCCTCAGGGTGAATGCTGGTTTCTCCTACACTGAACGTTGGACAGCTTGCCAACCACAAGGTTTCTTGCCATGGGTAAGGAGGAGTTCTGATTTCTGCATCACACTCACCCCAGGGAAGTGATTGGATATAAGGTCTCGGTTCTGAAGCCTGAAAACTGAGGTAGGGAAGAGATGATGACCTAAGGCCATGGCGGGTTTTATATGCTCAGTGTGCGGTCAGCTTTCTGGGTGTTGGTCAGGAGGTCCGGGCTCAGGTTGTGTTCGACAGTGCATTAGTGGCCAGGTTAGACTATATAATTTGGGTAAAGTCGAGTGCTGTGTAGGTTTACCCTCATTTAAGGTGCCTGGGCAGCTCATGAGGCAATCATTTTTTTTCTAGAGGGCAGGCAGAGTGCTGCATTGTGGGTCCGGAATTGCCAAACTTGAGGGCTTCGGGGCCAGGAGTGTGAGGACGGAAGTCTGAGAAGACAAGCTAGACTTGGGTTTCAGGGCGAGGGCACGGCAGGTACCCTCTGCAGATCTGAACCAATATCTCATGCATCTGAAGTCAGGGCGAGGATCAGACGTTGGCTCAGGTTGGAGTTTCTGAGCATGACGGCCGCTTCATGAAGGGAGCGGAAACTCGAGGCCATTGAGGTTTTCCCACGTTGGGAGTTGTGGGATGCCCCCTTCAAGGATTCCTTCTGCGGGACAATTGAGACCTGTTGGACAGCTCCAGGACATCCCATATGGAATGACTCCAGAGCACCGTTCGCGGATGGATGCCTGGGAAGCCCGCCACGCATTCCAATTGTCTCCTAGCAACAAGACAGTTTAGATCTGATGGCTCTTCGGGAGCAACCGGGGTGGCTGAGTTGAAATGGACTTTCCTGAGGATGGGTCCTAATTTTTTTTTGTGTCCATGAGGGCCTTGGAATGGGGCGGTGGCACCAGGACCCTGAAATACTCTCCTAAGCTTTGGACATGGCTCCCATGCACAGATTTCCTTGTGGAGACGAGATGAGTTCTGATGGGTGCCTCAGGAAAACACCTATGCTCGTATTGGAATCAGGCTTTTGAGGACACATGCCTGTAACCCAAAGCAATGGATCCTATTATGGCCTAGGGTCCTGTCTGGTTCAATCTTCTTCTCTGGGGACATCCATCTATGGTATGAATGGAGGTCGATTATCAGCTGGTGTCTGACAGCCCTTGTTTGTTCCGGGCGACCTACACTATTGGGATGGCCTCAGAGACTTTGGAGGTTTCTCCTAATTTGTACGATTTTGGAACATGGAATGGGCAGAATTCCCATGGATTGGTAGGCACAGTCCTAATGTGTGGCTCCAGGTGCCGAGCCTGGAGGGTGTGGGGCCCAAGACTTTGAAGACAGAAGTCTGAAAACACATAATCAGCTTAGGTTTGGGGACGTAGGTATGGCAGGCCCGATCTACAAACCATGAGACGAACTCTTCAGGATATGAAGAAAGTGCTAGTCTGAGGCGCTTGCTCAGGCTTTTGTCTTTGGATTTTGTATCAGCGATGGCCGTGGAATGTCAGGGAGGCCTCATGGGCCATGGACGAATCTTCCTCTCTGAGGATTTGGCCCGATTCCCAATTGCTTTTCGTCAATCTGTGGGATGGGAGGACTCATTTCAGTTTTCTTACCTCAGGTGTCCCAACAAAAGAGGAATTCCAAAGCCAAGCCGTGGGGAAGACTGAAGGGACAACCCGAACTATGGTTAAAAATTGGGGCCTAGGGGCATGGCAAGCCCAATATGCTATCTCTTCATCCAGCCACTGAGTGGCCTTACTTGAGGACTGGTCTCAGCCTGAGCGTCACAATGTGTGTTTGTGACCAATGTGGCCCATGAGCATGGGCGGGGCCTCATGGGACACACTGGTTCAACTACACTGAACGTTGGACAACATGCCAACCACAAGGTTTCTTGCCATGGGGAAGGAGTTCTGATTTCTGCATCACCTTCAACCCTGGGCAGTGATTGGAGATATGGCCTAGGTTCTGAAACCTTAAACCGAGGTTGGGAAGAGATGACGACCTAAGGCCATGGGGGCTCGATGTGCTCAGTGTGCGGCCAGCTGTCTGGGAGAGTCCAGGGGACCAGGCTCAGGCTGTGTCATAAAGGGCATTAATGCCCTGGTCAGCCTATGTATTTGGGGTACACCAAGGTCGGTGCAGGTTGATCCTCATTTGGGGTTACTGGGTAGCCCCAGAGGACAATGTTTTTCTTCTGGAGGGCCGGCAGACTGCTGCATTGTAGTTCTGGATTGCCAAACTGGAGGGCTTGTGGGCCAGTAGTCTGACAACAAAAGTCTGAGAACACAAGCTAGGCTTAGGTTTCTGGGTGAGGCCATGGCACGCACAATCTACAGACCTGAATCGAGATCTCGTGCATCTGAAGTCAGGGCGAGGATCAGACGATCGCACAGGTTGGAGTTTCTGACCCTGATGGCCCCTTCATGAATGGGGGGGCATCACGAGGCCATGGGTGTTTTCCCACGATGGGAGTTGTGAGAAGCTCCAAACAGCAGAGAGTCTTCTGCAGGACAATTGAGACCTGTTGTTTGGCTCCAGGCCAATGATTCTGAGCAGGTTTCTAAGGATGGATGGCTGGGTAGCCTACCTCGCATTCCAATTGTCTCCTAGCAACAAGACAGGTTAGATCTCCTGGATCTGTGGGGAGCAACCGAGGACGCTGAGTTGAAATGGACACCCCTGGGGATGGGTCCTAACGTGCTTTTGTGTCTATGGAGACCTTGGAATGAAGCGGTGGCACTGGGGCCCTAAAGGGTTCTCCTAAACAGAGGCTTTGACACAGCTCCAACGTGCAAGTTTCCCATGTGTAGATGAGATGTTTTCTGATGGGTGAGTCAAGAAACAGCTATATGCTGCTTTTGAAATCCAGGCCTCTGAGGAGAGATGCCTGGAATCCAAAGCAATGGATCTGATTAGTGCCTAGGGGCCTGTTCTTTCCTTTTTACCTCTGGGGACATCTGTCTATGGGTCTGAGTGCAGGTAGGTGCTCAGTTGGGCTCAGATTGCCCCTGTTGTTCCTGGGAAGCCTCCATTATTGAGATGGATCAGGGACTTTGGAGGTTTATCCTATTAGAAGGGTTGTGGCCATTGGAATGGGCACACACAATTCCCTTGGAGAGGGCCAGTACTGTCCTCATGTTTGGCTCCAGGGGCCTGAGCCTGTAGGTTGTGTATGCCAGGGCTGTTTGGATAGTTGTCAGAAAACACAAACTCGGCTTATGTTTCGGATCATAGGTATGGCAGGACTGATCTACAGACCATGAGGAGAACTCTTCGGGATTTGAAAGAAGGGCTAGTGTGAGGCTCCTGCTCAAGTTTTTGTCTCTGGATATCGTGTCACTCATGGTCGTGGAATTTCTGGGTGACTTCATGGAAAATGGACGAGTCTTACTCTCTGGTGGTTTGGCCCCGTCCAAAGAGTTTTGGGTCATTCTGTGGGCTGGAAGAAGTCCGTTTTTTGTTGTTGTTGTTGTTGTTTTCTTTTTTAACCTCAGGTGTCCCACCAAGTGAGGGATTCCCTAGTAGAGTCCTGGGGAGTGGCAACTGGACAATCAGAAATCTGGTTAAAAATTGGGGCCTATGGACATGTCAAGCCCATTATGACATCTAATGGTCCAGCCACTGAGAGGACTTACTAGAGGACAGTACTCATGCTGAGGGTCACAATGCGTGTGTATGCCCTCGTCGCACTCAAGGATGGGCGGGGCCTCAGGGTGAATGCTGGTTTCTCCTACACTGAACGTTGGACAACGTGCCAACCACAAGGGTTCTTGCCATGGGTAAGGAGGAGTTATGATTTCTGCTTCACACTCACCCCTGGGAAGTGATTGGATATAAGGTCTGGGTTCTGAAGCCTGAAAACTGAGGTAGGGAAGAGATGATGACCTAAGGCCATGGCGGGTTTTATGTGCTCAGTGTGTGGTCAGCTTTCTGGGTGTTGGTCAGGAGGTCCGGGCTCAGGTTGTGTTCGACAGTGCATTAGTGCCCAGGTTAGACTATATAATTTGGGTAAAGTCGAGTGCTGTGTAGGTTTACCCTCATTTAAGGTGCCTGGGCAGCTCATGAGGCAATAATTTTTTTTCTAGAGGGCAGGCAGAGTGCTGCATTGTGGGTCCGGAATTGCCAAACTTGAGGGCTTCGGGGCCAGGAGTGTGAGGACGGAAGTCTGAGAAGACAAGCTAGACTTGGGTTTCCGGGCGAGGGCACGGCAGGTACCCCCTGCAGATCTGAACCAATATCTCATGCATCTGAAGTCAGGGCGAGGATCAGACGTTGACTCAGGTTGGAGTTTCTGAGCATGACGGCCGCTTCATGAAGGGAGCGGAAACTCGAGGCCATTGAGGTTTTCCCACGTTGGGAGTTGTGGGATGCCCCCTTCAAGGATTCCTTCTGCGGGACAATTGAGACCTGTTGGACAGCTCCAGGACATCCCATATGGAATGACTCCAGAGCCCCGTTCGCAATTGGATGCCTGGGAAGCCCGCCTCGCATTCCAATTGTCTCCTAGCAACAAGAGAGTTTAGATCTGATGGCTCTACCGGAGCAACCGGCGTGGCTGAGTTGAAATGGACTTTCCTGAGGATGGGTCCTAATGTGTTTTTGTGTCCATGAGAACCTTGGAATGGGGCGGTGGCACCGGGACCCTGAAGTACTCTCCTAAGCTTTGGACATGGCTCCCATGCACAGGTTTCCTTGTGGAGATGAGATGAGTTCTAATGGGTACCTCAGGAAAACACCTATGCTCGTATTGGAAACAGGCTTTTGAGGACACAAGCCTGTAACCCAAAGCAATGGATCCTATTATGGCCTAGGGTCCTGTCTGGTTCAATCTTCTACTCTGGAGACATCCATCTATGGTATGAGTGGAGGTCGATTATCAGCTGGTGTCAGACAGCCCTTGTTTGATCCGGGCAACCTACACTATTGGGATGGCCTCAGGGACGTTGGAGGTTTCTCCTAATTTGTACGATTTTGGACCATGGAATGGGCAGAATTCCATAGTATTGGTAGGCACAGTCCTAATGTGTGGTTCCAGGGGCCCAGGCTGGAGGGTGTGCGGCCCAAGACTTTGGGGACAGAAGTCTGAAAACACAAACTCAGCTTAGGTTTGGGGACGTAGGTATGGCAGGCCCGATCTAAAAACCATGAGAAGAACTCTTCAGGATATGAAGAAAGTGCGAGTCTGAGGCGCTTGCTCAGGCTTTTGTCTCTGGATTTTGTATCAGCGATGGCCGTGGAATGTCGGGGAGGCTCATGGGCCATGGTCGAATCTTCCTCTCTGAGGATTTGGCCCGATTCCCAATTGCTTTTCGTCAATCTGTGGGATGGGAGGACTCATTTCAGTTTTGTTACCTCAGGTGTCCCACCAAAAGAGGAATTCCAAAGCAAAGCCGAGGGGAAGACTGATGGGACAACCCGAACTATGGTTAAAAATTGGGGCCTAGGGGCATGGCAAGCCCAATATGCTATCTCTTCATCTAGTCACTGAGTGGCCTTACTTGAGGACTGGGCTCAGCCTGAGCGTCACAATGTGTGTTTGTGACCAATGTGGCCCGCGAGCATGGGGTTTCAACTGGTTTCAACTACACTGAACGTTGGACAACATGCCAACCACAAGGTTGCTTGCCATGGGGAAGGAGTTCTGATTTCTGCATCACCTTCAACCCTGGGCAGTGATTGGAGATAAGGTCTAGGATCTGAAACCTGAAAACCGAGGTTGGGAAGAAATGATGACCTAAGGTCTGGCGGCTCGATGTGCTCAGTGTGTGGCCAGCTGTCTGGGAGGGGCCAGGGGGTCCAGGCTCAGGCTGTGTCAGAAAGGGCATTAGTGCCCTGGTCAGCCTACGTATTTGGGGTACAGCCAAGGTCGGTGCAGGTTGATCCTCATTTGGGGTTACTGGGTAGCCCCAGAAAACAATGTTTTTTTTCTGGAGGGCCGGCAGAGTGCTGCATTGTAGTTCTGGATTGCCAAACTGGAGGGCTTGTGGGCCAGTAGTCTGACGACAAAAGTCTGAGAACACAAGCTAGGCTTAGGTTTCTGGGTGAGGCCATGGCAGGCACAATCTACTGACCTGAATCGAGGTCTCGTGCATCTGAAGTCAGGGCGAGGATCAGACCATCACTCAGTTTGGAGTTTCTGACCCTGATGGCCCCATCATGAATGGGCGGGGCATCACGAGGCCATGGGTGTTTTCCCACTATGGGAGTTGTGAGAAGCTCCAAACTGCAGAGAGTCTTCTGCAGGACAATTGAGACCTTTTGTTTGGCTCCAGGCCAATGATTCTGAGCAGGGTTCTAAGGATGGATGGCTGGGTAGCCCACCTCGCATTCCAATTGTCTCCTAGCAACAAGACAGGTTAGATCTCCTGGATCTGTGGGGAGCAACCGAGGACGCTGAGTTGAAATGGACACCGCTGGGGATGGGTCCTAACGTGGTTTTGTGTCTATGGAGACCTTGGAATGAAGCGGTGGCACTGGGGCCCTAAAGGGTTCTCCTAAACAGAGGCTTTGACACAGCTCCAACGTGCAAGTTTCCCATGTGTAGATGAGATGTTTTCTGATGGGTGAGTCAAGAAACAGCTATATGCTGCTTTTGAAATCCAGACCTCTGAGGAGAGATGCCTGGAAACCAAAGCAATGGATCTGATTAGTGCCTAGGGGCCTGTTCTTTCCTTCATAGCTCTGGGGACATCTGTCTATGGGTCTGAGTGCAGGTAGGTGCTCAGTTCAGCTCAGATTGCCCATGTTTTTCCTGGGAAGCCACCACTATTGAGATGGATCAGGGACTTTGGAGGTTTATCCTATTAGAAGGGTTGTGGCCATTGGAATGGGCACACACAATTCCCTTGGAGAGGGCAAGTACAGTCCTCAGATTTGGCTCCAGGGGCCTGAGCCTGTAGGTTGTGTAGGCCAGGGCTGTTTGGACAGTTGTCTGAAAACACAAACTCGGCTTATGTTTCGGGTCATAGGTATGGCAGGACTGATCTACAGACCATGAGGAGAACTCTTCGGGATTTGAAAGAAGGGCGAGTGTGAGGCTCCTGCTCAAGTTTTTGTCTCTGGATATCGTGTCACTCATGGACGTGGAATATCTGGGTGACTTCATGGGAAATGGACGAGTCTTACTCTCTGGTGGTTTGGCCCCGTCCAAAGAGTTTGGGGTCATTCTGTGGGCTGGAAGAAGTCCGTTTTTTTTTATTGTTGTTGTTGTTGTTGTTTTTTTCTTTTTTAACCTCAGGTGTTCCACCAAATGAGGGTTTCCAGAGTAGAGCCCTGGGGAGGGGCGACTGGACAATCAGAAATCTGGTTAAAAATTGGGGCCTCGGGACATGTCAAGCCCATTATGACATCTAATGGTCCAGCCACTGAGAGGACTTACTAGAGGACAGAATTCGTGCTGAGAGTCACAATGCCTGTGTATGTCCTTGTCGCACTCAAGAATGGGCGGGGCCTCAGGGTGAATGCTGGTTTCTCCTACACTGAACGTTGGACAGCTTGCCAACCACAAGGTTTCTTGCCATGGGTAAGGAGGAGTTCTGATTTCTGCATCACACTCACCCCTGGGAAGTGATTGGATATAAGGTCTCGGTTCTGAAGCCTGAAAACTGAGGTAGGGAAGAGATGATGACCTAAGGCCATGGCGGGTTTTATATGCTCAGTGTGCGGTCAGCTTTCTGGGTGATGGTCAGGAGGTCCGGGCTCAGGTTGTGTTCGACAGTGCATTAGTGGCCAGGTTAGACTATATAATTTGGGTAAAGTCGAGTGCTGTGTAGGTTTACCCTCATTTAAGGTGCCTGGGCAGCTCATGAGGCAATAATTTTTTTTCTAGAGGGCAGGCAGAGTGCTGCATTGTGGGTCCGGAATTGCCAAACTTGAGGGCTTCGGGGCCAGGAGTGTGAGGACGGAAGTCTGAGAAGACAAGCTAGACTTGGGTTTCAGGGGAGGGCACGGCAGGTACCCTCTGCAGATCTGAACCAATATCTCATGCATCTGAAGTCAGGGCGAGGATCAGACTTTGGCTCAGGTTGGAGTTTCTGAGCATGACGGCCGCTTCATGAAGGGAGCGGAATCTCGAGGCCATTGAGGTTTTCCCACGTTGGGAGTTGTGGGATGCCCCCTTCAAGGATTCCTTCTGCGGGACAATTGAGACCTGTTGGACAGCTCCAGGACATCCCATATGGAATGACTCCAGAGCACCGTTCGCGGATGGATGCCTGGGAAGCCCGCCACGCATTCCAATTGTCTCCTGGCAACAAGACAGTTTAGATCTGATGGCTCTTCGGGAGCAACCGGGGTGGCTGAGTTGAAATGGACTTTCCTGAGGATGGGTCCTAATGTGTTTTTGTGTCCATGAGGGCCTTGGAATGGGGCGGTGGCACCAGGACCCTGAAATACTCTCCTAAGCTTTGGACATGGCTCCCATGCACAGATTTCCTTGTGGAGACGAGATGAGTTCTGATGGGTGCCTCAGGAAAACACCTATGCTCGTATTGGAATCAGGCTTTTGAGGACACATGCCTGTAACCCAAAGCAATGGATCCTATTATGGCCTAGGGTCCTGTCTGGTTCAATCTTCTTCTCTGGGGACATCCATC
Organism: Mustela nivalis; assembly: GCF_964662115.1. Classification (NCBI taxonomy): domain Eukaryota; kingdom Metazoa; phylum Chordata; class Mammalia; order Carnivora; family Mustelidae; genus Mustela; species Mustela nivalis. The sequence continues at coordinate 667,804 of NW_028136309.1, forward strand.
TATGGTATGAGTGGAGGTCGATTATCAGCTGGTGTCTGACAGCCCTTGTTTGTTCCGGGCGACCTACACTATTGGGATGGCCTCAGAGACTTTGGAGGTTTCTCCTAATTTGTACGATTTTGGACCATGGAATGGGCAGAATTCCCATGGATTGGTAGGCACAGTCCTAATGTGTGGCTCCAGGTGCCGAGCCTGGAGGGTGTGGGGCCCAAGACTTTGAAGACAGAAGTCTGAAAACACATAATCAGCTTAGGTTTGGGGACGTAGGTATGGCAGGCCCGATCTACAAACCATGAGACGAACTCTTCAGGATATGAAGAAAGTGCTAGTCTGAGGCGCTTGCTCAGGCTTTTGTCTTTGGATTTTGTATCAGCGATGGCCGTGGAATGTCAGGGAGGCCTCATGGGCCATGGACGAATCTTCCTCTCTGAGGATTTGGCCCGATTCCCAATTGCTTTTCGTCAATCTGTGGGATGGGAGGACTCATTTCAGTTTTGTTACCTCAGGTGTCCCACCAAAAGAGGAATTCCAAAGCCAAGCCGTGGGGAAGACTGAAGGGACAACCCGAACTATGGTTAAAAATTGGGGCCTAGGGGCATGGCAAGCCCAATATGCTATCTCTTCATCCAGCCACTGAGTGGCCTTACTTGAGGACTGGTCTCAGCCTGAGCGTCACAATGTGTGTTTGTGACCAATGTGGCCCATGAGCATGGGCGGGGGCCTCATGGGACACACTGGTTCAACTACACTGAACGTTGGACAACATGCCAACCACAAGGTTTCTTGCCATGGGGAAGGAGTTCTGATTTCTGCATCACCTTCAACCCTGGGCAGTGATTGGAGATATGGCCTCGGTTCTGAAACCTTAAACCGAGGTTGGGAAGAGATGACGACCTAAGGCCATGGGGGCTCAATGTGCTCAGTGTGCGGCCAGCTTTCTGGGAGAGTCCAGGGGACCAGGCTCAGGCTGTGTCATAAAGGGCATTAATGCCCTGGTCAGCCTATGTATTTGGGGTACACCAAGGTCGGTGCAGTTTGATCCTCATTTGGGGTTACTGGGTAGCCCCAGAGGACAATGTTTTTCTTCTGGAGGGCCGGCAGACTGCTGCATTGTAGTTCTGGATTGCCAAACTGGAGGGCTTGTGGGCCAGTAGTCTGACAACAAAAGTCTGAGAACACAAGCTAGGCTTAGGTTTCTGGGTGAGGCCATGGCAGGCACAATCTAGAGACCTGAATCGAGATCTCGTGCATCTGAAGTCAGGGCGAGGATCAGACGATCGCTCAGGTTGGAGTTTCTGACCCTGATGGCCCCTTCATGAATGGGGGGGGCATCACGAGCCCATGGGTGTTTTCCCACGATGGGAGTTGTGAGAAGCTCCAAACAGCAGAGAGTCTTCTGCAGGACAATTGAGACCTGTTGTTTGGCTCCAGGCCAATGATTCTGAGCAGGGTTCTAAGGATGGATGGCTGGGTAGCCCACCTCGCATTCCAATTGTCTCCTAGCAACAAGACAGGTTAGATCTCCTGGATCTGTGGGGAGCAACCGAGGACGCTGAGTTGAAATGGACACCCCTGGGGATGGGTCCTAACGTGCTTTTGTGTCTATGGAGACCTTGGAATGAAGCGGTGGCACTGGGGCCCTAAAGGGTTCTCCTAAACAGAGGCTTTGACACAGCTCCAACGTGCAAGTTTCCCATGTGTAGATGAGATGTTTTCTGATGGGTGAGTCAAGAAACAGCTATATGCTGCTTTTGAAATCCAGGCCTCTGAGGAGAGATGCCTGGAATCCAAAGCAATGGATCTGATTAGTGCCTAGGGGCCTGTTCTTTCCTTTTTACCTCTGGGGACATCTGTCTATGGGTCTGAGTGCAGGTAGGTGCTCAGTTGGGCTCAGATTGCCCCTGTTGTTCCTGGGAAGCCTCCATTATTGAGATGGATCAGGGACTTTGGAGGTTTATCCTATTAGAAGGGTTGTGGCCATTGGAATGGGCACACACAATTCCCTTGGAGAGGGCCAGTACTGTCCTCATGTTTGGCTCCAGGGGCCTGAGCCTGTAGGTTGTGTATGCCAGGGCTGTTTGGATAGTTGTCAGAAAACACAAACTCGGCTTATGTTTCGGATCATAGGTATGGCAGGACTGATCTACAGACCATGAGGAGAACTCTTCGGGATTTGAAAGAAGGGCTAGTGTGAGGCTCCTGCTCAAGTTTTTGTCTCTGGATATCGTGTCACTCATGGTCGTGGAATTTCTGGGTGACTTCATGGAAAATGGACGAGTCTTACTCTCTGGTGGTTTGGCCCCGTCCAAAGAGTTTTGGGTCATTCTGTGGGCTGGAAGAAGTCCGTTTTTTGTTGTTGTTGTTGTTGTTTTCTTTTTTAACCTCAGGTGTCCCACCAAGTGAGGGATTCCCTAGTAGAGTCCTGGGGAGTGGCAACTGGACAATCAGAAATCTGGTTAAAAATTGGGGCCTATGGACATGTCAAGCCCATTATGACATCTAATGGTCCAGCCACTGAGAGGACTTACTAGAGGACAGTACTCATGCTGAGGGTCACAATGCGTGTGTATGCCCTCGTAGCACTCAAGGATGGGCGGGGCCTCAGGGTGAATGCTGGTTTCTCCTACACTGAACGTTGGACAACGTGCCAACCACAAGGGTTCTTGCCATGGGTAAGGAGGAGTTATGATTTCTGCTTCACACTCACCCCTGGGAAGTGATTGGATATAAGGTCTGGGTTCTGAAGCCTGAAAACTGAGGTAGGGAAGAGATGATGACCTAAGGCCATGGCGGGTTTTATGTGCTCAGTGTGTGGTCAGCTTTCTGGGTGTTGGTCAGGAGGTCCGGGCTCAGGTTGTGTTCGACAGTGCATTAGTGCCCAGGTTAGACTATATAATTTGGGTAAAGTCGAGTGCTGTGTAGGTTTACCCTCATTTAAGGTGCCTGGGCAGCTCATGAGGCAATCATTTTTTTTCTAGAGGGCAGGCAGAGTGCTGCATTGTGGGTCCGGAATTGCCAAACTTGAGGGCTTCGGGGCCAGGAGTGTGAGGAAGGAAGTCTGAGAAGACAAGCTAGACTTGGGTTTCCGGGCGAGGGCACGGCAGGTACCCCCTGCAGATCTTAACAAATATCTCATGCATCTGAAGTCAGGGCGAGGATCAGACGTTGACTCAGGTTGGAGTTTCTGAGCATGACGGCCGCTTCATGAAGGGAGCGGAAACTCGAGGCCATTTTGGTTTTCCCACGTTGGGAGTTGTGGGATGCCCCCTTCAAGGATTCCATCTGCGGGACAATTGAGACCTGTTGGACAGCTCCAGGACATCCCATATGGAATGACTCCAGAGCCCCGTTCGCAATTGGATGCCTGGGAAGCCCGCCTCGCATTCCAATTGTCTCCTAGCAACAAGACAGTTTAGATCTGATTGCTCTACCGGAGCAACCGGCGTGGCTGAGTTGAAATGGACTTTCCTGAGGATGGGTCCTAATGTGTTTTTGTGTCCATGAGAACCTTGGAATGGGGCGGTGGCACCGGGACCCTGAAGTACTCTCCTAAGCTTTGGACATGGCTCCCATGCACAGGTTTCCTTGTGGAGACGAGATGAGTTCTAATGGGTACCTCAGGAAAACACCTATGCTCGTATTGGAAACAGGCTTTTGAGGACACAAGCCTGTAACCCAAAGCAATGGATCCTATTATGGCCTAGGGTCCTGTCTGGTTCAATCTTCTACTCTGGAGACATCCATCTATGGTATGAGTGGAGGTCGATTATCAGCTGGTGTCAGACAGCCCTTGTTTGTTTTGGGCAACCAACTCTATTGGGATGGCCTCAGGGACGTTGGAGGTTTCTCCTAATTTGTACGATTTTGGACCATGGAATGGGCAGAATTCCATAGGATTGGTAGGCACAGTCCTAATGTGTGGCTCCAGGGCCCAGGCTGGAGGGTGTGCGGCCCAAGACTTTGGGGACAGAAGTCTGAAAACACAAACTCAGCTTAGGTTTTGGGACGTAGGTATGGCAGGCCCGATCTAAAAACCATGAGAAGAACTCTTCAGGATATGAAGAAAGTGCGAGTCTGAGGCGCTTGCTCAGGCTTTTGTCTCTGGATTTTGTATCAGCGATGGCCGTGGAATGTCGGGGAGGCTCATGGGCCATGGTCGAATCTTCCTCTCTGAGGATTTGGCCCGATTCCCAATTGCTTTTCGTCAATCTGTGGGATGGGAGGACTCATTTCAGTTTTGTTGCCTCTGGTGTCCCACCAAAAGAGGAATTCCAAAGCAAAGCCGAGGGGAAGACTGATGGGACAACCCGAACTATGGTTAAAAATTGGGGCCTAGGGGCATGGCAAGCCCAATATGCTATCTCTTCATCTAGTCACTGAGTGGCCTTACTTGAGGACTGGGCTCAGCCTGAGCGTCACAATGTGTGTTTGTGAACAATGTGGCCCGTGAGCATGGGCGGGGCCTCATGGGCCACACTGGTTTCAACTACACTGAACGTTGGACAACATGCCAACCACAAGGTTTCTTGCCATGGGGAAGGAGTTCTGATTTCTGCATCACCTTCAACCCTGGGCAGTGATTGGAGATAAGGTCTAGGTTCTGAAACCTGAACACCGAGGTTGGGAAGAAATGATGACCTAAGGTCATGGCGGCTCGATGTGCTCAGTGTGTGGCCAGCTGTCTGGGAGGGGCCAGGGGGACCAGGCTCAGGCTGTGTCAGAAAGGGCATTAGTGCCCTGGTCAGCCTATGTATTTGGGGTACAGCCAAGGTCGGTGTAGGTTGATCCTCATTTGGGGTTACTGGGTAGCCCCAGAAGACAATGTTTTTCTTCTGGAGGGCCGGCAGAGTGCTGCATTGTAGTTCTGGATTGCCAAACTGGAGGGCTTGTGGGCCAGTAGTCTGACGACAAAAGTCTGAGAACACAAGCTAGGCTTAGGTTTCTGGGTGAGGCCATGGCACGCACAATCTACAGACCTGAATCGAGATCTCGTGCATCTGAAGTCAGGGCGAGGATCAGACGATCGCTCAGGTTGGAGTTTCTGACCCTGATGGCCCCTTCATGAATGGGCGGGGCATCACGAGGCCATGGTTGTTTTCCCACGATGGGAGTTGTGAGAAGCTCCAAACTGCAGAGAGTCTTCTGCAGGACAATTGAGACCTGTTGTTTGGCTCCAGGCCAATGATTCTGAGCAGGGTTCTAAGGATGGATGGCTGGGTAGACCACCTCGCATTCCAATTGTCTCCTAGCAACAAGACAGGTTAGATCTCCTGGATCTGTGGGGAGCAACCGAGGACGCTGAGTTGAAATGGACACCGCTGGGGATGGGTCCTAACGTGCTTTTGTGTCTATGGAGACCTTGGAATGAAGCGGTGGCACTGGGGCCCTAAAGGGTTCTCCTAAACAGAGGCTTTGACACAGCTCCAACGTGCAAGTTTCCCATGTGTAGATGAGATGTTTTCTGATGGGTGAGTCAAGAAACAGCTATATGCTCCTTTTGAAATCCAGACCTCTGAGGAGAGATGCCTGGAAACCAAAGCAATGGATCTGATTAGTGCCTAGGGGCCTGTTCTTTCCTTCATACCTCTGGGGACATCTGTCTATGGGTCTGAGTGCAGGTAGGTGCTCAGTTCGGCTCATAATGCCCATGTTTTTCCTGGGAAGCCACCACTATTGAGATGGATCAGGGACTTTGGAGGTTTATCCTATTAGAAGGTTTGTGGCCATTGGAATGGGCACACACAATTCCTTTGGAGAGGGCAAGTACAGTCCTCAGGTTTGGCTCCAGGGGCCTGAGCCTGTAGGTTGTGTAGGCCAGGGCTGTTTGGACAGTTGTCTGAAAACACAAACTCGGCTTATGTTTCGGGTCATAGGTATGGCAGGACTGATCTACAGACCATGAGGAGAACTCTTCGGGATTTGAAAGAAGGGCGAGTGTGAGGCTCCTGCTCAAGTTTTTGTCTCTGGATATCGTGTCACTCATGGACGTGGTATATCTGGGTGACTTCATGGGAAATGGACGAGTCTTACTCTCTGGTGGTTTGGCCCTGTCCAAAGAGTTTGGGGTCATTCTGTGGGCTGGAAGAAGTCCGTTTTTTTTTTTTTTGTTGTTGTTGTTGTTGTTGTTTTTTTCTTTTTTAATCTCAGGTGTCCCACCAAATGAGGGTTTCCAGAGTAGAGCCCTGGGGAGGGGCGACTGGACAATCAGAAATCTGGTTAAAAATTGGGGCCTAGGGACATGTCAAGCCCATTATGACATCTAATGGTCCAGCCACTGAGAGGACTTACTAGAGGACAGAATTCGTGCTGAGGGTCACAATGCCTGTGTATGTCCTTGTCGCACTCAAGAATGGGCGGGGCCTCAGGGTGAATGCTGGTTTCTCCTACACTGAACGTTGGACAGCGTGCCAACCACAAGGGTTCTTGCCATGGGTAAGGAGGAGTTTTGATTTCTGCATCACACTCACCCCTGGGAAGTGATTGGATATAAGGTCTCGGTTCTGAAGCCTGAAAACTGAGGTAGGGAAGAGATGATGACCTAAGGCCATGGCGGGTTTTATGTGCTCAATGTGCGGTCAGCTTTCTGGGTGTTGGTCAGGAGGTCCGGGCTCAGGTTGTGTTCGACAGTGCATTAGTGCCCAGGTTAGACTATATAATTTGGGTAAAGTCGAGTGCTGTGTAGGTTTACCCGCATTTAAGGTGCCTGGGCAGCTCATGAGGCAATAATTTTTTTTCTAGAGGGCAGGCAGAGTTCTGCATTGTGGGTCCGGAATTGCCAAACTTGAGGGCTTCGGGGCCAGGAGTGTGAGGATGGAAGTCTGAGAAGACAAGCTAGACTTGGTTTTCAGGGCGAGGGCACGGCAGGTACCCTCTGCAGATATGAACCAATATCTCATGCATCTCAAGTCAGGGCGAGGATCAGACGTTGGCTCAGGTTGGAGTTTCTGAGCATGACGGCCGCTTCATGAAGGGAGCGGAATCTCGAGGCCATTGAGGTTTTCCCACGTTGTGACTTGTGGGATGCCCCCTTCAAGGATTCCTTCTGCGGGACAATTGAGACCTGTTGGACAGCTCCAGGACATCCCATATGGAATAACTCCAGAGCACCGATCGCGGATGGATGCCTGGGAAGCCCGCCTCGCATTCCAATTGTCTCCTAGCAACAAGACAGTTTAGATCTGATGGCTCTGCGGGAGCAACCGGGGTGGCTGAGTTGAAATGGACTTTCCTGAGGATGGGTCCTAATGTGTTTTTGTGTCCATGAGGGCCTTGGAATGGGGCGGTGGCACAAGGACTCTGAAATACTCTCCTAAGCTTTGGACATGGCTCCCATGCACAGATTTCCTTGTGGAGACGAGATGAGTTCTGATGGGTGCCTCAGGAAAACACCTATGCTCGTATTCGAATCAGGCTTTTGAGGACACATGCCTGTAACCCAAAGCAATGGATCCTATTATGGCCTAGGGTCCTGTCTGGTTCAATCTTCTTCTCTGGGGACATCCATCTATGGTATGAGTGGAGGTCGATTATCAGCTGGTGTCTGACAGCCCTTGTTTGTTCCGGGCGACCTACACTATTGGGATGGCCTCAGGGACTTTGGAGGTTTCTCCTAATTTGTACTCTTTTGGACCATGGAATGGGCAGAATTCCCATGGATTGGTAGGCACAGTCCTAATGAGTGGCTCCAGGGGCCGAGCCTGGAGGGTGTGGGGCCCAAGACTTTGAAGACAGAAGTCTGAAAACACAAACTCAGCTTAGGTTTGGGGACGTAGGTATGGCAGGCCCGATCTACAAACCATGAGAAAAACTCTTCAGGATATGAAGAAAGTGCGAGTCTGAGGCGCTTGATCAGGCTTTTGTCTCTGGAGTTTGTATCAGCGATGGCCGTGGAATGTCAGGGAGGCCTCATGGGCCATGGACGAGTCTTCCTCTCTGAGGATTTGGCCCGATTCCCAATTGCTTTTCGTCAATCTGTGGGATGGGAGGACTCATTTCAGTTTTGTTACCTCAGTTGTCCGACCAAAAGAGGAATTCCAAAGCCAAGCCGTGGGGAAGACTGAAGGGACAACCCGAACTATGTTTAAGAATTGGGGCCTAGGGGCATGGCAAGCCCAATATGCTATCTCTTCATCCAGCCACTGAGTGGCCTTACTTGAGGACTGGTCTCAGCCTGAGCGTCACAATGTGTGTTTGTGACCAATGTGGCCCATGAGCATGGGCGGGGCCTCATGGGCCACAATGGATTCAACTACACTGAACGTTGGACAACATGCCAACCACAAGGTTTCTGCCATGGGGAAGGAGTTCTGATTTTTGCATCACCTTCAAACCTGGGCAGTGATTGGAGATAAGGTCTAGGTTCTGAAACCTGAAAACCGAGGTTGGGAAGAGATGAAGACCTAAGGCCATGGCGGCTCGATGTGCTCAGTGTGCGGCCAGCTGTCTGGGAGGGGCCAGGGGGTCCAGGCTCAGGCAGTACCAGAAAGGGCATTAGAGCCCTGGTCAGCCTATGTATTTGGGGTACAGCCAAGGTCGGTGCAGGTTGATCCTCATTTGGGATTACTTGGTAGCCCCAGATGACAATGTTTTTCTTCTGCAGAGCCGGCAGAGTGCTGCATTGTAGTTCTGGATTGCCAAACTGGATGGCTTGTGGGCCAGTAGTCTGACGACAAAAGTCTGAGAACACAAGCTAGGCTTAGGTTTCTGGGTGAGGCCATGGCACGCACAATCTTCAGACCTGAATCGAGATCTCGTGGATCTGAAGTCAGGGCGAGGATCAGACGATCGCTCAGGTTGGAGTTTCTGACCCTGATGGCCCCGTCATGAATGGGGGGTCATCACGAGGCCATGAATGTTTTCCCACGATGGGAGTTGTGAGAAGCTCCAAACTGCAGAGAGTCTTCTGCAGGACAATTGAGACCTGTTGTTTGGCTCCAGGCAAATGATTCTGAGCAGGGTTCTAAGGATGGATGGCTGGGTAGCCCACCTCGCATTCCAATTGTCTCCTAGCAACAAGACAGGTTAGATCTCCTGGATCTGTGGGGAGCAACCGAGGACGCTGAGTTGAAATGGACACCCCTGGGGATGGGTCCTAACGTGCTTTTGTGTCTATGGAGACCTTGGAATGAAGCGGTGGCACTGGGGCCCTAAAGGTTTCTCCTAAACAGAGGCTTTGACACAGCTCCAACGTGCAAGTTTCCCATGTGTAGATGAGATGTTTTCTGATGGGTGAGTCAAGAAACAGCTATATGCTGCTTTTGAAATCCAGGCCTCTGAGGAGAGATGCCTGGAAACCAAAGCAATGGATCTGATTAGTGCCTAGGGGCCTGTTCTTTCCTTTTTACCTCTGGGGACATCTGTCTATGGGTCTGAGTGCAGGTAGGTGCTCAGTTCGGCTCAGATTGCCCCTGTTGTTCCTGGGAAGCCACCACTATTGAGATAGATCAGGGACTTTGGAGGTTTATCCTATTAGAAGGGTTGTGGCCATTGGAATGGGCACACACAATTCCCTTGGAGAGGGCAAGTACAGTCCTCAGGTTTGGCTCCAGGGGCCTGAGCCTGTAGGTTGTGTAGGCCAGGGCTGTTTGGACAGTTGTCTGAAAACACAAACTCGGCTTATGTTTCGGGTCATAGGTATGGCAGGACTGATCTACAGACCATGAGGAGAACTCTTCGGGATTTGAAAGAAGGGCTAGTGTGAGGCTCCTGCTCAAGTTTTTGTCTCTGGATATCGTGTCACTCATGGACGTGGAATTTCTGGGTGACTTCATGGGAAATGGATGAGTCTTACTCTCTGGTGGTTTGGCCCCGTCCAAAGAGTTTGGGGTCATGCTGTGGGCTGGAAGATGTCCGTTTTTTTGTTGTTGTTGTTGTTGTTTTTTTCTTTTTTAACCTCAGGTGTCCCACCAAATGAGGGTTTCCAGAGTAGAGCCCTGGGGAGGGGCGACTGGACAATCAGAAATCTGGTTAAAAATTGGGGCCTAGGGACATGTCAAGCCCATAATGACATCTAATGGTCCAGCCACTGAGAGGACTTACTAGAGGACAGAATTCGTGCTGAGGGTCACAATGCGTGTGTATGTCCTTGTCGCACTCAAGAATCGGCGGGGCCTCAGAGTGAATGCTGGTTTCTCCTACACTGAACGTTGGACATCGTGCCAACCACAAGGGTTCTTGCCATGGGTAAGGAGGAGTTCTGATTTCTGCATCACACTCACCCCTGGGCAGTGTTTGGAGATAAGGTCTCGGTTCTGAAGCCTGAAAACTGAGGTAGGGAAGAGATGATGACCTAAGGCCATGGCGGGTTTTATGTGCTCAGTGTGCGGTCAGCTTTCTGGGTGTTGGTCAGGAGGTCCGGGCTCAGGTTGTGTTCGACAGTGCATTAGTGCCCAGGTTAGACTATATAATTTGGGTAAAGTCGAGTGCTGTGTAGGTTTACCCTCATTTAAGGTGCCTGGGCAGCTCATGAGGCAATAATTTTTTTTCTAGAGGGCAGGCAGAGTGCTGCATTGTGGGTCCGGAATTGCAAAACTTGAGGGCTTCGGGGCCAGGAGTGTGAGGATGGAAGTCTGAGAAGACAAGCTAGACTTGGTATTCAGGGCGAGGGCACGGCAGGTACCCTCTGCAGATCTGAACCAATATCTCATGCATCTGAAGTCAGGGCGAGGATCAGACGTTGGCTCAGGTTGGAGTTTCTGAGCATGACGGCCGCTTCATGAAGGGAGCGGAATCTCGAGGCCATTGAGGTTTTCCCACCTTGGGAGTTGTGGGATGCCCCCTTCAAGGATTCCTTCTGCGGGACAATTGAGACCTGTTGGACAGCTCCAGGACATCCCATTTGGAATGACTCCAGAGCACCGTTCGCGGATGGATGCCTGGGAAGACCGCCTCGCATTCCAATTGTCTCCTAGCAACAAGAGAGTTTAGATCTGATGGCTCTTCAGGAGCAACCGGGGTGGCTGAGTTGAAATGGACTTTCCTGAGGATGGGTCCTAATGTGTTTTTGTGTCCATGAGGGCCTTGGAATGGGGCGGTGGCACCAGGACCCTGAAATACTCTCCTAAGCTTTGGACATGGCTCCAATGCACAGATTTCCTTGTGGAGACGAGATGAGTTCTGATGGGTGCCTCAGGAAAACACCTATGCTCCTTTTGGAATCAGGCTTTTGAGGACACATGCCTGTAACCCAAAGCAATGGATCCTATTATGGCCTAGGGTCCTGTCTGGTTCAAACTTCGTCTCTGGGGACATCCATCTATGGTATGAGTGGAGGTCGATTATCAGCTGGTGTCTGACAGCCCTTGTTTGTTCCGGGCGACCTACACTATTGGGATGGCCTCAGGGACTTTGGAGGTTTCTCCTAATTTGTACTCTTTTGGACCATGGAATGGGCAGAATTCCCATGGATTGGTAGGCACAGTCCTAATGAGTGGCTCCAGGGGCCGAGCCTGGAGGGTGTGGGGCCCAAGACTTTGAAGACAGAAGTCTGAAAACACAAACTCAGCTTAGGTTTGGGGACGTAGGTATGGCAGGCCAGATCGACAAACCATGAGAAGAACTCTTCAGGATATGAAGAAAGTGCGAGTCTGAGGCGCTTGCTCAGGCTTTTATCTCTGGATTTTGTATCATCGATGGCTGTGGAATGTCAGGGAGGCCTCATGGGCCATGGACGAGTCTTCCTCTCTGAGGATTTGGCCCGATTCCCAATTGCTTTTCGTCAATCTGTGGGATGGGAGGACTCATTTCAGTTTTGTTACCTCAGGTGTCCGACCAAAAGAGGAATTCCAAAGCCAAGCCGTGGGGAAGACTGAAGGGACAACCCGAACTATGGTTAAAAATTGGGGCCTAGGGGCATGGCAAGCCCAATATGCTATCTCTTCATCCAGCCACTGAGTGGCCTTACTTGAGGACTGGGCTCAGCCTGAGCGTCACAATGTGTGTTTGTGACCATTGTGGCCCGCGAGCATGGGCGGGGCTCATGGGCCACACTGGATTCAACTACACTGAACGTTGGACAACATGCCAACCAGAAGGTTTCTTGCCATGGGGAAGGAGTTCTGATTTTTGCATCACCTTCAACCCTGGGCAGTGATTGGAGATAAGGTCTATGTTCTGAAACCTGAAAACCGAGGTTGGGAAGAGATGAAGACCTAAGGCCATGGCGGCTTGATGTGCTCAGTGTGCGGCCAGCTGTCTGGGAGGGGCCAGGGGGTCCAGGCTCAGGCTGTGTCAGAAAGGGCATTAGTGCCCTGGTCAGCCTATGTATTAGGGGTACAGCCAAGGTCGGTGCAGATTGATCCTCATTTGGGATTACTGGGTAGCACCAGAGGACAATGTTTTTCTTCTGGAGGGCGGCAGAGTGCTGCATTGTAGTTTTGGATTGCCAAACTGGAGGGCTTGTGGGCCAGTAGTCTGACGACAAAAGTCTGAGAACACAAGCTAGGCTTAGGTTTCTGGGTGAGGCCATGGCACGCACAATCTACAGACCTGAATCGAGATCTCGTGCATCTGAAGTCAGGGCGAGGATCAGACGATCGCTCAGGTTGGAGTTTCTGTCCCTTATGGCCCCTTCATGAATGGGCGGGGGCATCACGAGGCCATGGGTGTTTTCCCACGATGGGAGTTGTGAGAAGCTCCAAACTGCAGAGAGTCTTCTGCAGGACATTTGAGACCTGTTGTTTGGCTCCAGGCCAATGATTCTGAGCAGGGTTCTAAGGATGGATGGCTGGGTAGCCCACCTCGCATTCCAATTGTCTCCTAGCAACAAGACAGGTTAGATCTCCTGGATCTGTGGGGAGCAACCGAGGACGCTGAGTTGAAATGGACACCCCTGGGGATGGGTCCTAACGTGCTTTTGTGTCTATGGAGACCTTGGAATGAAGCGGTGGCACTGGGGCCCTAAAGGGTTCTCCTAAACAGAGGCTTTGACACAGCTCCAACGTGCAAGTTTCCCATGTGTAGATGAGATGTTTTTTGATGGGTGAGTCAAGAAACAGCTATATGCTGCTATTGAAATCAAGGCCTCTGAGGAGAGATGCCTGGAAACCAAAGCAATGGATCTGATTAGTGCCTAGGGGCCTGTTCTTTCCTTTTTACCTCTGGGGACATCTGTCTATGGGTCTGAGTGCAGGTAGGTGCTCAGTTGGGCTCAGATTGCCCCTGTTGTTCCTGGGAAGCCACCACTATTGAGATGGATCAGGGACTTTGGAGGTTTATCCTATTAGAAGGGTTGTGGCCATTGGAATGGGCACACACAATTCCCTTGGAGAGGGCAAGTACAGTCCTCAGATTTGGCTCCAGGGGCCTGAGCCTGTAGGTTGTGTAGGCCAGGGCTGTTTGGACAGTTGTCTGAAAACACAAACTCGGCTTATGTTTCGGGTCATAGGTATGGCAGGACTGATCTACAGACCATGAGGAGAACTCTTCGGGATTTGAAAGAAGGGCGAGTGTGAGGCTCCTGCTCAAGTTTTTGTCTCTGGATATCGTGTCACTCATGGTCGTGGAATTTCTGGGTGTCTTCATGGGAAATGGACCTGTCTTACTCTGTGGTTGTTTGGCCCCGTCCAAAGAGTTTGGGGTCATTCTGTGGGCGGGAAGAAGTCCGTTTTTTTTTTTATTCTTGTTTTTTTCTTTTTTATCCTCAGGTGTCCCACCAAATGAGGGATTCCAGAGTAGAGCCCTGGGGAGGGGCGACTGGACCATCAGAAATTTGGTTAAAAATTGGGGCCTAGGGACATGTCAAGCCCATTATGACATCTAATGGTCCTGCAACTGAGAGGACTTACTAGAGGACAGGACTCATGCTGAGGGTCACAATGCGTGTGTATGCCCACGTCGCACTCAAGAATGGGCGGGGCCTCAGGGTGAATGCTGGTTTCTCCTACACTGAACGTTGGACAACGTGCCAACCACAGGGTTCTTGCCATGGGTAAGGAGGAGTTCTGATTTCTGCATCACACTCACCCCTGGGAAGTGATTGGAGATAAGGTCTCGGTTCTGAAGCCTGAAAACTGAGGAAGGGATGAGATGATGACCTAAGGCCATGGCGGGTTTTATGTGCTCAGTGTGCGGTCAGCTTTCTGGGTGTTGGTCAGGAGGTCCGGGCTCAGGTTTTGTTCGACAGTACATTAGTGCCCAGGTTAGACTATATAATTTGGGTAAAGTCGAGTGCTGTGTAGGTTTACCCTCATTTAAGGTGCCTGGGCAGCTCCTGAGGCAATAATTCTTTTTCTAGAGGGCAGGCAGAGTGCTGCATTGTGGTTCCGGAATTGCCAAACTTGAGGGCTTCGGGGCCAGGAGTGTGAGGACGGAAGTCTGAGAAGACAAGCTAGACTTGGGTTTCAGGGCGAGGGCACGGCAGGTACCCCCTGCAGATCTGAACCAATATCTCATGCATCTGAAGTCAGGGCGAGGATCAGACTTTGGCTCAGGTTGGAGTTTCTGAGCATGACGGCCGCTTCATGAAGGGAGCGGAAACTCGAGGCCATTGAGGTTTTCCCACGTTGGGAGTTGTGGGATGCCCCCTTCATGGATTCCTTCTGCGGGACAATTGAGACCTGTTGGACAGCTCCAGGACATCCCATATGGAATGACTCCAGAGCACCGTTCGAGGATGGATGCCTGGGAAGCCTGCCTCGCATTCCAATTGTCTCCTAGCAAAAGACAGTTTAGATCTGATGGCTCTGCGGGAGCAACCGGGGTGGCTGAGTTGAAATGGACTTTCCTGAGGATGGGTCCTAATGTGTTTTTGTGTCCATGAGGGCCTTGGAATGGGGCGGTGGCACCGGGACCCTGAAGTACTCTCCTAAGCTTTGGACATGGCTCCCATGCACAGGTTTCCTTGTGGAGACGAGATGAGTTCTGATGGGTGCCTCAGGAAAACCCCTACGCTTGTATTGGAATCAGGCTTTTGAGGACACATGCCTGTAACCCAAATTAATGGATCCTATTATGGCCTAGTGTCCTGTCTGGTTCAATCTTCTTCTCTGGGGACATCCATCTATGGTATGAGTGGAGGTCGATTATCAGCTGGTGTCAGACAGCCCATGTTTGTTCCGGGCGACCTACACTATTGGGATGGCCTCAGGGACTTTGGAGGTTTCTCCTAATTTGTACTCTTTTGGACCATGGAATGGGCAGAATTCCCATGGATTGTTAGGCACAGTCCTAATGTGTGGCTCCAGGGGCCCAGCCTGGAGGGTGTGTGGCCCAAGACTTTGAGGACAGAAGTCTGAAAACACAAACTCAGCTTAGGTTTGGGGACGTAGGTATGGCAGGCCCGATCTACAAACCATGAGAAGAACTCCTCAGGATATGAAGAATGTGTGAGTCTGAGGCTCTTGCTCAGGCTTTTGTCTCTGGATTTTGTATCAGCGATGGCCGTGGAATGTCGGGGACGCCTCATGGACCATAGACGAATCTTCCTCTCTGAGGATTTGGCCCGATTCCCAATTGCTTTTCGTCAATCTGTGGGATGGGAGGGCTCATTTCAGTTTTGTTACCTCAGGTGTACCACCAAAAGAGGAATTCCAAAGCCAAGCCGTGGGGAAGACTGAAGGGACAACCCGAACTATGGTTAAAAATTGGGGCCTAGGGGCATGGCAAGCCCAATATGCTATCTCTTCATCCAGCCACTGAGTGGCCTTACTTGAGGACTGGGCTCAGCCTGAGCGTCACAATGTGTGTTTGTGACCAATGTGGCCCGCGAGCATGGGCGGGGCCTCATGGGCCACACTGGTTTCAACTACACTGAACGTTGGACAACATGCCAACCACAAGGTTTCTTGCCATGGGGAAGGAGTTCTGATTTCTGCATCACCTTCAACCCTGGGCAGTGATTGGATATAAGGTCTAGGTTCTGAAACCTTAAAACCGAGGTTGGGAAGAGATGACGACCTAAGGCCATGGCGGCTCGATGTGCTCAGTGTGCGGCCAGCTGTCTGGGAGGGGCCAGGGGGTCCAGGCTCAGGCTGTGTCAGAAAGGGCATTAGTGCCCTGCTCAGCCTATGTATTTGGGGTACAGCCAAGGTCGGTGCAGGTTGATCCTCATTTGGGATTACTGGGTAGCACCAGAGGACAATGTTTTTCTTCTGGAGGGCCAGCAGAGTGCTGCATTGTAGTTCTGGATTGCCAAACTGGAGGGCTTGTGGGCCAGTAGTCTGACGACAAAAGTCTGAGAACACAAGCTAGGCTTAGGTTTCTGGGTGAGGCCATGGCACGCACAATCTACAGACCTGAATCGAGATCTCGTGCATCTGAAGTCAGGGCGAGGATCAGACGATCGCTCAGGTTGGAGTTTCTGTCCCTGATGGCCCCTTCATGAATGGGCGGGGGCATCACGAGGCCATGGGGGTTTTCCCACGATGGGAGTTGTGAGAAGCTCCAAACTGCAGAGAGTCTTCTGCAGGACAATTGAGACCTGTTGTTTGGCTCCAGGCCAATGATTCTGAGCAGGGTTCTAAGAATGGATGGCTGGGTAGCCCACGTCGCATTCCAATTTTCTCCTAGCAACAAGACAGGTTAGATCACCTGGATCTGTGGGAGCAACCGAGCACGCTGAGTTGAAATGGACACCCCTGGGGATGGGTCCTAACGTGCTTTTGTGTCTATGGAGACCTTGGAATGAAGCGGTGGCACTGGGGCCCTAAAGGGTTCTCCTAAACAGAGGCTTTGACTGAGCTCCAACGTGCAAGTTTCCCATGTGTAGATGAGATGTTTTCTGATGGGTGAGTCAAGAAACAGCTATATGCTGCTATTGAAATCCAGGCCTCTGAGGAGAGATGCCTGGAAACCAAAGCAATGGATCTGATTAGTGCCTAGGGGCCTGTTCTTTCCTTTTTACCGCTGGGGACATCTGTCTATGGGTCTGAGTGCAGGTAGGTGCTCAGTTGGGCTCAGATTGCCCCTGTTGTTCCTCGGAAGCCACCACTATTAAGATGGATCAGGGACTTTGGGGGTTTATCCTATTAGAAAAGTAGTGGCCATTGGAATGGGCACACACAATTCCCTTGGAGAGGGCAAGTACAGTCCTCAGGTTTGGCTCCAGGGGCCTGAGCCTGTAGGTTGTGTAGGCCAGGGCTGTTTGGACAGTTGTCTGAAAACACAAACTCGGCTTATGTTTCGGGTCATAGGTATGGCAGGACTGATCTACAGACCATGAGGAGAACACTTCGGGATTTGAAAGAAGGGCGAGTGTGAGGCTCCTGCTCAAGTTTTTGTCTCTGGATATCGTGTCACTCATGGTCATTGAATTTCTGGGTGACTTCATGGGAAGTGGACGAGTCTTACTCTCTGGTGGTTGGCCCCGTCCAAAGAGTTTGGGGTCATTCTGTGGGCTGGAAGAAGTCCGTTTTTTTTTTTATTCTTGTTTTTTTTCTTTTTTATCCTCAGGTGTCCCACCAAATGAGGGATTCCAGAGTAGAGCCCTGGGGAGGGGCGACTGGACCATCAGAAATTTGGTTAAAAATTGGGGCCTAGGGACATGTCAAGCCCATTATGACATCTAATGGTCCAGCAACTGAGAGGACTTACTAGTGGACAGGACTCATGCTGAGGGTCACAATGCGTGTGTATGCCCTCGTCGCACTCTTGAATGGGCGGGGCCTCAGGGTGAATGCTGGTTTCTCCTACACTGAACGTTGGACAACGTGCCAACCACAGGGTTCTTGCCCTGGGTAAGGAGGAGTTCTGATTTCTGCATCACACTCACCCCTGGGAAGTGATTGGTGATAAGGTCTCGGTTCTGAAGCCTGAAAACTGAGGTAGGGAAGAGATGATGACTTAAGGCCATGGCGGGTTTTAGGTGCTCAGTGTGCGGTCAGCATTCTGGGTGTTGGTCAGGAGGTCCGGGCTCAGGTTGTGTTCGACAGTGCATTAGTGCCCAGGTTAGACTATATAATTTGGGTAAGTCGAGTGCTGTGTAGGTTTACCCTCATTTAAGGTGCCTGGGCAGCTCATGAGGCAATCATTTTTTTTTCTAGAGGGCAGGCAGAGTGCTGCATTGTGGGTCCGGAATTGCCAAACTTGAGGGCTTCGGGGCCAGGAGTGTGAGGACGGAAGTCTGAGAAGACAAGCTAGACTTGGGTTTCAGGGCGAGGGCACGGCAAGTACCCCCTGCAGATCTGAACCAATATCTCATGCATCTGAAGTCAGGGCGAGGATCAGACGTTGGCTCAGGTTGGAGTTTCTGAGCATGACGGCCGCTTCATGAAGGGAGCGGAATCTCGAGGCCATTGATTTTTTCCCACGTTGGGAGTTGTGGGATGCCCCCTTCATGGATTCCTTCCTTGGGACAATTGAGACCTGTTGGACAGCTCCAGGACATCCCATATGGAATGACTCCAGAGCACCGTTCGCGGATGTATGCCTGGGAAGCCCGCCTCGCATTCCAATTGTCTCCTAGCAACAAGACAGTTTAGATCTGATGGCTCTGCGCGAGCAACCGGGGTGGCTGAGTTGAAATGGACTTTCCTGAGGATGGGTCCTAATGTGTTTTTGTGTCCATGAGGGCCTTGGAATGGTGCGGTGGCACCGGGAACCTGAAGTACTCTCCTAAGCTTTGGACATGGCTCCCATGCACAGGTTTCCTTGTGGAGACGAGATGAGTTCTCATGGGTGCCTCAGGAAAACCCCTATGCTCGTATTGGAATCAGGCTTTTGAGGACACATGCCTGTAACCCAAAGCAATGGATCCTATTATGGCCTAGAGTCCTGCCTGGTTCAATCTTCTTCTCTGGGGACATCCATCTATGGTATGAGTGGAGGTCGATTATCAGCTGGTGTCAGACAGCCCTTGTTTGTTCTGGGCGACCTACACTATTGGGATGGCCTCAGGGACTTTGGAGGTTTCTCCTAATTTGTACGATTTTGGACCATGGAATGGGCAGAATTCCCATGGATTGGTAGGCACAGTCCTAATGTGTGGCTCCAGGGGCCCAGCCTGGAGGGTGTGTGGCCCAAGACTTTGAGGACAGAAGTCTGAAAACACAAACTCAGCTTAGGTTTGGGGACATAGGTATGGCAGGCCCGATCGACAAACCATGAGAAGAACTCTTCAGGATATGAAGAAAGTGCGAGTCTGAGGTGCTTGCTCAGGCTTTTGTCTCTGGATTTTGTATCAGCGATGGCCGTGGAATGTCGGGGACGCCTCATGGGCCATAGACGAATCTTCCTCTCTGAGGATTTGGCCCGATTCCCAATTGCTTTTCGTCAATCTGTGGGATGGGAGGACTCATTTCAGTTTTGTTACCTCAGGTGTACCACCAAAAGAGGAATTCCAAAGCCAAGCAGTGGGGAAGACTGAAGGGACAACCCGAACTATGGTTAAAAATTCGGGCCTAGGGGCATGGCAAGCCCAATATGATATCTCTTCATCCAGCCACTGAGTGGCCTTACTTGAGGACTGGGCTCAGCCTGAGCGTCACAATGTGTGTTTGTGACCAATGTGGCCCGCGAGCATGGGCGGGGCCTCATGGGCCACACTGGTTTCAACTACACTGAACGTTGGACAACATCCAACCACAAGGTTTCTTGTCATGGTGAAGGAGTTCTGATTTCTGCATCACCTTCAACCCTGGGCAGTGATTGGATATAAGTTCTAGGTTCTGAAACCTGAAAACTGATGTTGGGAAAAGATGACGACCTAAGGCCATGGCGGCTCGATGTGCTCAGTGTGCGGCCAGGTGTCTGGGAGGGACCAGGGGTTCCAGGCTCAGGCTGTGTCAGAAAGGGAATTAGTGCCCTGGTCAGCGTATGTATTTGGGGTACAGCCAAGTTCGGTGCAGGTTGATCCTCATTTGGGATTACTGGGTAGCACCAGAGGACAATGTTTTTCTTCTGGAGGGCCGGCAGAGTGCTGCATTGTAGTTCTGGATTGCCAAACTGGAGGGCTTGTGGGCCAGTAGTCTGACGACAAAAGTCTGAGAACACAAGCTAGGCTTAGGTTTCTGGGTGAGGCCATGGCACGCACAATCTACAGACCTGAATCGAGATCTCGTGCATCTGAAGTCAGGGCGAGGATCAGACGATCGCTCAGGTTGGAGTTTCTGTCCCTGATGGCCCCTTCATGAATGGGCGGGGGCATCACGAGGCCATGGGGGTTTTCCCACGATGGGAGTTGTGAGAAGCTCCAAACTGCAGAGAGTCTTCTGCAGGACAATTGAGACCTGTTGTTTGGCTCCAGGCCAATGATTCTGAGCAGGGTTCTAAGAATGGATGGCTGGGTAGCCCACCTCGCATTCCAATTTTCTCCTAGCAACGAGACAGGTTAGATCTCCTGGATCTGTGGGGAGCAACCGAGGACGCTGAGTTGAAATGGACACCCCTGGGGATGGGTCCTAACGTGCTTTTGTGTCTATGGAGACCTTGGAATGAAGCGGTGGCACTGGGGCCCTAAAGGGTTCTCCTAAACAGAGGCTTTGACAGAGCTCCAACGTGCAAGTTTCCCATGTGTAGATGAGATGTTTTCTGATGGGTGAGTCAAGAAACAGCTATATGCTGCTTTTGAAATCCAGGCCTCTGAGGAGAGATGCCTGGAAACCAAAGCAATGGATCTGATTAGTGCCTAGGGGCCTGTTCTTTCCTTTTTACCTCTGGGGACATCTGTCTATGGGTCTGAGTGCAGGTAGGTGCTCAGTTGGGCTCAGATTGCCCCTGTTGTTCCTGGGAAGCCACCACTATTGAGATGGATCAGGGACTTTGGAGGTTTATCCTATTAGAAGGGTTGTGGCCATTGGAATGGGCACACACAATTCCCTTGGAGAGGGCAAGTACAGTCCTCAGGTTTGGCTCCAGGGGCCTGAGCCTGTAGGTTGTGTAGGCCAGGGCTTTTGGACAGTTGTCTGAAAACACAAAATCGGCTTATGTTTCGGGTCATAGGTATGGCAGGACTGATCTACAGACCATGAGGAGAACACTTCGGGATTTGAAAGAAGGGCGAGTGTGAGGCTCCTGCTCAAGTTTTTGTCTCTGGATATCGTGTCACTCATGGTCGTTGAATTTCTGGGTGACTTCATGGGAAATGGACGATTCTTACTCCCCGGCTGGTTTGGCCCCGTCCAAAGAGTTTGGGGTCATTCTGTGGGCGGGAAGAAGTCCGTTTTTTTTTTTATTCTTGTTTTTTTCTTTTTTATCCTCAGGTGTCCCACCAAATGAGGGATTCCAGAGTAGAGCCCTGGGGAGGGGCGACTGGACCATCAGAAATTTGGTTAAAAATTGGGGCCTAGGGACATGTCAAGCCCATTATGACATCTAATGGTCCAGCAACTGAGAGGACTTACTAGTGGACAGGACTCATGCTGAGGGTCACAATGCGTGTGTATGCCCTCGTCGCACTCAAGAATGGGCAGGGCCTCAGGGTGAATGCTGGTTTCTCCTACACTGAACGTTGGACAACGTGCCAACCACAGGGTTCTTGCCATGGGTAAGGAGGAGTTCTGATTTCTGCATCACACTCACCCCTGGGAAGTGATTGGAGATAAGGTCTCGGTTCTGAAGCCTGAAAACTGAGGTAGGGAAGAGATGATGACCTAAGGCCATGGCGGGTTTTATGTGCTCAGTGTGCGGTCAGCATTCTTGGTGTTGGTCAGGAGGTCCGGGCTCAGGTTGTGTTCAACAGTGCATTAGTGCCCAGGTTAGACTATATAATTTGGGTAAAGTCGAGTGCTGTGTAGGTTTACCCTCATTTAAGGTGCCTGGGCAGCTCATGAGGCAATAATTTTTTTTCTAGAGGGCAGGCAGAGTGCTGCATTGTGGGTCCGGAATTGCCAAACTTGAGGGCTTCGGGGCCAGG
This sequence comes from Mustela nivalis, assembly GCF_964662115.1. NCBI lineage: Eukaryota > Metazoa > Chordata > Mammalia > Carnivora > Mustelidae > Mustela > Mustela nivalis. Next base: position 689,591 of record NW_028136309.1, read on the forward strand.
AGTGTGAGGACGGAAGTCTGAGAAGACAAGCTAGACTTGGGTTTCAGGGCGAGGGCACGGCAGGTACCCCCTGCAGATCTGAACCAATATCTCATGCATCTGAAGTCAGGGCGAGGATCAGACTTTGGCTCAGGTTGGAGTTTCTGAGCATGACGGCCGCTTCATGAAGGGAGCGGAATCTCGAGGCCATTGATTTATTCCCACGTTGGGAGTTGTGGGATGCCCCCTTCATGGATTCCTTCCTTGGGACAATTGAGACCTGTTGGACAGCTCCAGGACATCCCATATGGAATGACTCCAGAGCACCATTCGCGGATGGATGCCTGGGAAGCCTGCCTCGCATTCCAATTGTCTCCTAGCAACAAGACAGTTTAGATCTGATGGCTCTGCGGGAGCAACCGGGGTGGCTTAGTTGAAATGGACTTTCCTGAGGATGGGCCCTAATATGTTTTTGTGTCCATGAGGGCCTTGGAAAGGGGCGGTGGCACTGGGACCCTGAAGTACTCTCCTAAGCTTTGGACATGGCTCCCATGCACAGGTTTCCTTGTGGAGACGAGATGAGTTTTGTTGGGTGCCTCAGGGAAACCCCTATGCTCGTATTGGAATCAGGCTTTTGAGGACACATGCCTGTAACCCAAAGCAATGGATCCTATTATGGCCTAGGGTCCTGCCTGGTCAAATCTTCTTCTCTGGGGACATCCATCTATGGTATGAGTGGAGGTCGATTATCAGCTGGTGTCAGACAGCCCTTGTTTGTTCCGGGCGACCTACACTATTGGGATGGCCTCAGGGACTTTGGAGGTTTCTCCTAATTTGTACGATTTTGGACCATGGAATGGGCAGAATTCCCATGGATTGGTAGGCACAGTCTAATGTGTGGCTCCAGGGGCCCAGCCTGGAGGGTGTGTGGCCCAAGACTTTGAGGACAGAAGTCTGAAAACACAAACTCAGTTTAGGTTTGGGGACGTAGGTATGGCAGGCCCGATCGACAAACCATGAGAAGAACTCTTCAGGATATGAAGAAAGTGCGAGTCTGAGGTGCTTGCTCAGGCTTTTGTCTCTGGATTTTGTATCAGCAATGGCCGTGGAATGTCGGGGAGGCCTCATGGGCCATGGACGAATCTTCCTCTCTGAGGATTTGGCCCCATTCCCAATTGCTTTTCGTCAATCTGTGGGATGGGAGGACTCATTTCAGTTTTGTTACCTCAGGTGTACCACCAAAAGAGGAATTCCAAAGCCAAGCAGTGGGGAAGACTGAAGGGACAACCCGAACTATGGTTAAAAATTCGGGCCTAGGGGCATGGCAAGCCCAATATGCTATCTCTTCATCCAGCCACTGAGTGGCCTTACTTGAGGACTGGGCTCAGCCTGAGCGTCACAATGTGTGTTTGTGACCAATGTGGCCCGCGAGCATGGGCGGGGCCTCATGGGCCACACTGGTTTCAACTACACTGAACGTTGGACAACATGCCAACCACAAGGTTTCTTGCCATGGGGAAGGAGTTCTGATTTCTGTATCACCTTCAACCCTGGGCAGTGATTGGATATAAAGTCTAGGTTCTGAAACCTGAAAACTGATGTTGGGAAGAGATGACGACCTAAGGCCATGGCGGCTCGATGTGCTCAGTGTGCGGCCAGGTGTCTGGGAGGGGCCCGGGGTTCCAGGCTCAGGCTGTGTCAGAAAGGGCATTAGTGCCCTGCTCAGCCTATGTATTTGGGGTACAGCCAAGGTCGGTGCAAGTTGATCCTCATTTGGGATAACTGGGTAGCACCAGAGGAGGGTTCTACCCTCCTCTGGAGGGCCGGCAGAGTGCTGCATTGTAGTTCTGGATTGCCAAACTGGAGGGCTTGTGGGCCAGTAGTCTGACGACAAAAGTCTGAGAACACAAGCTAGGCTTAGGTTTCTGGGTGAGGCCATGGCACGCACAATCTACAGACCTGATGCACCAGATCTCGTGCATCTGAAGTCAGGGCGAGGATCAGACGATCGCTCAGGTTGGAGTTTCTGTCCCTGATGGCCCCTTCATGAATGGGCGGGGGCATCACGAGGCCATGGGGGTTTTCCCACGATGGGAGTTGTGAGAAGCTCCAAACTGCAGAGAGTCTTCTGCAGGACAATTGAGACCCATTGTTTGGATCCAGGCCAATGATTCTGAGCAGGGTTCTAAGGATGGATGGCTGGGTAGCCCACCGCGCATTCCAATTGTCTCCTAGCAACAAGACAGGTTAGATCTCCTGGATCTGTGGGGAGCAACCGAGGACGCTGAGTTGAAATGGACACCCCTGGGGATGGGTCCTAACGTGCTTTTGTGTCTATGGAGACCTTGGAATGAAGCGGTGGCACTGGGGCCCTAAAGGGTTCTCCTAAACAGAGGCTTTGACAGAGCTCCAACGTGCAAGTTTCCCATGTGTAGATGAGATGTTTTCTGATGGGTGAGTCAAGAAACAGCTATATGCTGCTTTTGAAATCCAGGCCTCTGAGGAGAGATGCCTGGAAACCAAAGCAATGGATCTGATTAGTGCCTAGGGGCCTGTTCTTTCCTTTTTACCTCTGGGGACATCTGTCTATGGGTCTGAGTGCAGGTAGGTGCTCAGTTGGGCTCAGATTGCCCCTGTTGTTCCTGGGAAGCCACCACAATTGAGATGGATCAGGGACTTTGGAGGTTTATCCTATTAGAAGGGTAGTGGCCATTGGAATGGGCACACACAATTCCCTTGGAGAGGGCAAGTACAGTCCTCAGGTTTGGCTCCAGGGGCCTGAGCCTGTAGGTTGTGTAGGCCAGGGCTGTTTGGACAGTTGTCTGAAAACACAAACTCGGCTTATGTTTCGGGTCATAGGTATGGCAGGACTGATCTACAGACCATGAGGAGAACACTTCGGGATTTGAAAGAAGGGCGAGTGTGAGGCTCCTGCTCAAGTTTTTGTCTCTGGATATCGTGTCACTCATGGTCGTTGAAATTCTGGGTGACTTCATGGGAAATGGACGAGTCTTACTCTCTGGTGGTTTGGCCCCGTCCAAAGAGTTTGGGGTCATTCTGTGGGCTGGAAGAAGTCCGTTTTTTTTTTTATTCTTGTTTTTTTCTTTTTTATCCTCAGGTGTCCCACCAAATGAGGGATTCCAGAGTAGAGCCCTGGGGAGGGGCGACAGGGCCATCCGAAATTTGGTTAAAAATTGGGGCCTAGGGACATGTCAAGCCCATTATGACATCTAATGGTCCAGCAACTGAGAGGACTTACTAGAGGACAGGACTCATGCTGAGGGTCACAATGCGTGTGTATGCCCTCGTCGCACTCAAGAATGGGCGGGGCCTCAGGGTGAATGCTGGTTTCTCCTACACTGAACGTTGGACAACGTGCCAACCACAGGGTTCTTGCCATGGGTAAGGAGGAGTTCTGATTTCTGCATCACACTCACCCCTGGGAAGTGATTGGAGATAAGGTCTCGGTTCTGAAGCCTGAAAACTGAGGTAGGGAAGAGATGATGACCTAAGGCCATGGCGGGTTTTATGTGCTCAGTGTGCAGTCAACATTCTGGGTGTTGGTCAGGAGGTCCGGGCTCAGGTTGTTTTCGACAGTGAATTAGTGCCCAGGTTAGACTATATAATTTGGGTAAAGTCGAGTGCTGTGTAGGTTTACCCTCATTTAAGGTGCCTGGGCAGCTCATGAGGCAATCATTTTTTTTCTAGAGGGCAGGCAGAGTGCTGCATTGTGGGTCCGGAATTGCCAAACTTGAGGGCTTCGGGGCCAGGAGTGTGAGGACGGAAGTCTGAGAAGACAAGCTAGACTTGGGTTTCAGGGCGAGGGCACGGCAGGTACCCCCTGCAGATCTGAACCAATATCTCATGCATCTGAAGTCAGGGCGAGGATCAGACGTTGGCTCAGGTTGGAGTTTCTGAGCATGACGGCCGCTTCATGAAGGGAGCGGAATCTCGAGGCCATTGAGGTTTTCCCACGTTGGGAGTTGTGGGATGCCCGCTTCATGGATTCCTTCTGCGGGACAATTGAGACCTGTTGGACAGCTCCAGGACATCCCATATGGAATGACTCCAGAGCACCGTTCGCGAATGGATGCCTGGGAAGCCCGCCTCGCATTCCAATTGTCTCCTAGCAACAAGACAGTTTAGATCTGATGGCTCTGCAGGAGCAACCGGAGTGGCTGAGTTCAAATGGACTTTCATGAGGATGGGTCCTAATGTGTTTTTGTGTCCATGAGGGCCTTGGAATGGGGCGGTGGCACCGGGACCCTGAAGTACTCTCCTAAGCTTTGGACATGGCTCCCATGCACAGGTTTCCTTGTGGAGACGAGATGAGGTCTGATGGGTGCCTCAGGAAAACCCCTATGCTCGTATTGGAATCAGGCTTTTGAGGACACATGCATGTAACCCAAAGCAATGGATCCTATTATGGCCTAGGGTCCTGTCTGGTTCAATCTTCTTCTCTGGGGACATCCATCTATGGTATGAGTGGAGGTCGATTATCAGCTGGTGTCAGACAGCCCTTGTTTGTTCCGGGCGACCTACACTATTGGGATGGCCTCAGCGTCTTTGGAGGTTTCTCCTAATTTGTACGATTTTGGACCATGGAATGGGCAGAATTCCCATGGATTGGTAGGCACAGTCCTAATGTGTGGCTCCAGGGTCCCAGCCTGGAGGGTGTGTGGCCCAAGACTTTGAGGACAGAAGTCTGAAAACACAAACTCAGTTTAGGTTTGGGGACGTAGGTATGGCACGCCCGATCTACAAACCATGAGAAGAACACTTCAGGATATGAAGAAAGTGCGAGTCTGAGGTGCTTGCTCAGGCTTTTGTCTCTGGATTTTGTATCAGCAATGGCCGTGGAATGTCGGGGAGGCCTCATGGGCCATGGACGAATCTTCCTCTCTGAGGATTTGGCCCCATTCCCAATTGCTTTTCGTCAATCTGTGGGATGGGAGGACTCATTTCAGTTTTGTTACCTCAGGTGTACCACCAAAAGAGGGATTCCAAAGCCAAGCCGTGGGGAAGACTGAAGGGACAACCCGAACTATGGTTAAAAATTGGGGCCTAGGGGCATGGCAAGCCCAATATGATATCTCTTCATCCAGCCACTGAGTGGCCTTACTTGAGGACTGGGCTCAGCCTGAGCGTCACAATGTGTGTTTGTGACCAATGTGGCCCGCGAGCATGGGCGGGGCCTCATGGGCCACACTGGTTTCAACTACACTGATCGTTGGACAACATGCTAACCACAAGGTTTCTTGCCATGGGGAAGGAGTTCTGATTTCTGCATGACCTTCAACCCTGGGCAGTGATTGGAGATAAGGTCTAGGTTCTGAAACCTGAAAACTGATGTTGGGAAGAGATGACGACCTAAGGCCATGGCGGCTCGATGTGCTCAGTGTGCGGCCAGGTGTCTGGGAGGGGCCAGGGGTTCCAGGCTCAGGCTGTGTCAGAAAGGGCATTAGTGCCCTGCTCAGCCTATGTATTTGGGGTACAGCCAAGGTCGGTGCAGGTTGATCCTCATTTGGGATTACTGGGTAGCACCAGAGGACAATGTTTTTCTTCTGGAGGGCCGGCAGAGTGCTGCATTGTAGTTCTGGATTGCCAAACTGGAGGGCTTGTGGGCCAGTAGTCTGACGACAAAAGTCTGAGAACACAAGCTAGGCTTAGGTTTCTGGGTGAGGCCATGGCAGGCACAATCTACAGACCTGAATCGAGATCTCGTGCATCTGAAGTCAGGGCGAGGATCAGACGATCGCTCAGGTTGGAGTTTCTGTCCCTGATGGCCCCTTCATGAATGGGCGGGGGCATCACGAGGCCATGGGGGTTTTCCCACGGTGGGAGTTGTGAGAAGCTCCAAACTGCAGAGAGTCTTCTGCAGGACAATTGAGACCTGTTGTTTGGCTCCAGGCCAATGATTCTGAGCAGGGTTCTAAGGATGGATGGCTGGGTAGCCCACCTCGCATTCCAATTGTCTCCTAGCAACAAGACAGGTTAGATCTCCTGGATCTGTGGGGAGCAACCGAGGACGCTGAGTTGAAATGGACACCCCTGGGGATGGGTCCTAACGTGCTTTTGTGTCTATGGAGACCTTGGAATGAAGCGGTGGCACTGGGGCCCTAAAGGGTTCTCCTAAACAGAGGCTTTGACACAGCTCCAACGTGCAAGTTTCCCATGTGTAGATGAGATGTTTTCTGATGGGTGAGTCAAGAAACAGCTATATGCTGCTTTTGAAATCCAGGCCTCTGAGGAGAGATGCCTGGAAACCAAAGCAATGGATCTGATTAGTGCCTAGGGGCCTGTTCTTTCCTTTTTACCTCTGGGGACATCTGTCTATGGGTCTGAGTGCAGGTAGGTGCTCAGTTGGGCTCAGATTGCCCCTGTTGTTCCTGGGAAGCCACCACTATTGAGATGGATCAGGGACTTTGGAGGTTTATCCTATTAGAAGGGTTGTGGCCATTGGAATGGGCACAAACAATTCCCTTGGAGAGGGCAAGTACAGTCCTCAGGTTTGGCTCCAGGGGCCTGAGCCTGTAGGGTGTGTAGGCCAGGGCTGTTTGGACAGTTGTCTGAAAACACAAACTCGGCTTATGTTTCGAGTCATAGGTATGGCAGGACTGATCTACAGACCATGAGGAGAACTCTTCGGGATTTGAAAGAAGGGCGAGTGTGAGGCTCCTACTCAAGTTTTTGTCTCTGGATATCGTGTCACTCACGGTCGTGGAATTTCTGGGTGACTTCATGGGAAATGGACGAGTCTTACTCTCTGGTGGTTTGGCCCCGTCCAAAGAGTTTGGGGTCATTCTGTGGGCTGGAAGAAGTCCGTTTTTTTTGTTTTGTTTTGTTTTATCCTTGTTTTTTTCTTTTTTATCCTCAGGTGTCCCACCAAATGAGCGATTCCAGAGTAGAGCCCTGGGGAGGGGCGACTGGTCCATCAGAAATTTGGTTAAAAATTGGGGCCTAGGGACATGTCAAGCCCATTATGACATCTAATGGTCCAGCAACTGAGAGGACCTACTAGAGGACAGGACTCATGCTGAGGGTCACAATGCGTGTGTATGCCCTCGTCGCACTCAAGAATGGGCGGGGCCTCAGGGTGAATGCTGGTTTCTCCTACACTGAACGTTGGACAACGTGCCAACCACAGGGTTCTTGCCATGGGTAAGGAGGAGTTCTGATTTCTGCATCACACTCACCCCTGGGAAGTGATTGGAGATAAGGTCTCGGTTCTGAAGCCTGAAAACTGAGGTAGGGAAGAGATGATGACCTAAGGCCATGGCGGGTTATAGGTGCTCAGTGTGCGGTCAGCATTCTGGGTGTTGGTCAGGAGGTCCGGGCTCAGGTTGTGTTCGACAGTGCATTAGTGCCCAGGTTAGACTATATAATTTGGGTAAAGTCGAGTGCTGTGTAGGTTTACCCTCATTTAAGGTGCCTGGGCAGCTCATGAGGCAATCATTTTTTTTCTAGAGGGCAGGCAGAGTGCTGCATTGTGGGTCCGGAATTGCCAAACTTGAGGGCTTCGGGGCCAGGAGTGTCAGGACGGAAGTCTGAGAAGACAAGCTAGACTTGGGTTTCAGGGCGAGGGCACGGCAGGTACCCCCTGCAGATCTGAACCAATATCTCATGCATCTGAAGTCAGGGCGAGGATCAGACGTTGGCTCAGGTTGGAGTTTCTGAGCATGACGGCCGCTTCATGAAGGGAGCGGAATCTCGAGGCCATTGAGGTTTTCCCACATTGGGAGTTGTGGGATGCCCCCTTCATGGATTCCTTCTGCGGGACAATTGAGACCTGTTGGACAGCTCCAGGACATCCCATATGGAATGACTCCAGAGTACCGTTCGCAAATGCATGCCTGGGATGCCCGCCTCGCATTCCAATTGTCTCCTAGCAACAAGAGAGTTTAGATCTGATGGCTCTTCGGGAGCAACCGGGGTGGCTGAGTTGAAATGGACTTTCCTGAGGATGGGCCCTAATGTGTTTTTGTGTCCATGAGAACCTTGGAATGGGGCGGTGGCACCGGGACCCTGAAGTACTCTCCTAAGCTTTGGACATGGCTCCCATGCACAGGTTTCCTTGTGGAGACGAGATGAGTTCTGATGGGTGCCTCAGGAAAACCCCTATGCTCGTATTGGAATCAGGCTTTTGAGGACACATGCCTGTAACCCAAAGCAATGGATCCTATTATGGCCTAGGGTCCTGTCTGGTTCAATCTTCTTCTCTGGGGACATCCATCTATGGTATGAGTGGAGGTCGATTATCAGCTGGTGTCAGACAGCCCTTGTTTGTTCCGGGCGACCTACACTATTGGGATGGCCTCAGGGACTTTGGAGGTTTCTCCTAATTTGTACGATTTTGGACCATGAAATGGGCAGAATTCCCATGGATTGGTAGGCACAGTCCTAATGTGTGGCTCCAAGGGCCCAGCCTGGAGGGAGTGTGGCCCAAGACTTTGAGGACAGAAGTCTGAAAACACAAACTCAGCTTAGGTTTGGGGACGTAGGTATGGCAGGCCCGATCTACAAACCATGAGAAGAACTCTTCAGGATATGAAGAAAGTGCGAGTCTGAGGTGCTTGCTCAGGCTTTTGTCTCTGGATTTGTATCAGCAATGGCCTTGGAATGTCGGGGAGGCCTCATGGGCCATAGACGAATCTTCCTCTCTGAGGATTTGGCCCGATTCCCAATTGCTTTTCGTCAATCTGTGGGATGGGAGGACTCATTTCAGTTTTGTTACCTCAGGTGTACCACCAAAAGAGGAATTCCAAAGCCAAGCCGTGGGGAAGACTGAAGGGACAACCCGAACTATGGTTAAAAATTCAGGCCTAGGGGCATGGCAAGCCCAATATGATATCTCTTCATCCAGCCACTGAGTGGCCTTACTTGAGGACTGGGCTCAGCCTGAGCGTCACAATGTGTGTTTGTGACCAATGTGGCCCGCGAGCATGGGCGGGGCCTCATGGGCCACACTGGTTTCAACTACACTGAACGTTGGACAACATGCCAACCACAAGGTTTCTTGCCATGGGGAAGGAGTTCTGATTTCTGCATCACCTTCAACCCTGGGCAGTGATTGATTAAAAGGTCTAGGTTCTGAAACCTGAAAACTGATGTTGGGAAGAGATGACGACCTAAGGCCATGGCGGCTCGATGTGCTCAGTGTGCGGCCAGGTGTCTGGGAGGTGCCAGGGGTTCCAGGCTCAGGCTGTGTCAGAAAGGGCATTAGTGCCCTGCTCAGCCTATGTATTTGGGGTACAGCCAAGGTCGGTGCAGGTTGATCCTCATTTGGGATTACTGGGTAGCACCAGAAGACAATGTTTTTCTTCTGGAGGGCCGGCAGAGTGCTGCATTGTAGTTCTGGATTGCCAAACTGGATGGCTTGTGGGCCAGTAGTCTGACGACAAAAGTCTGAGAACACAAGCTAGGCTTAGGTTTCTGGGTGAGGCCATGGCACGCACAATCTACAGACCTGAATCGAGATCTCGTGCATCTGAAGTCAGGGCGAGGATCAGACGATCGCTCAGGTTGGAGTTTCTGTCCCTGATGGCCCCTTCATGAATGGGCGGGGGCATCACGAGGCCATGGGGGTTTTCCCACGGTGGGAGTTGTGAGAAGCTCCAAACTGCAGAGAGTCTTCTGCAGGACAATTGAGACCTGTTGTTTGGCTCCAGGCCAATGATTCTGAGCAGGGTTCTAAGGATGGATGGCTGGGTAGCCCACCTCGCATTCCAATTGTCTCCTAGCAACAAGACAGGTTAGATCTCCTGGATCTGTGGGGAGCAACCGAGGACGCTGAGTTGAAATGGACACCCCTGGGGATGGGTCCTAACGTGCTTTTGTGTCTATGGAGACCTTGGAATGAAGCGGTGGCACTGGGGCCCTAAAGGGTTCTCCTAAACAGAGGCTTTGACACAGCTCCAACGTGCAAGTTTCCCATGTGTAGATGAGTTGTTTTCTGATGGGTGAGTCAAGAAACAGCTATATGCTGCTTTTGAAATCCAGGCCTCTGAGGAGAGATGCCTGGAAACCAAAGCAATGGATCTGATTAGTGCCTAGGGGCCTGTTCTTTCCTTTTTACCTCTGGGGACATCTGTCTATGGGTCTGAGTGCAGGTAGGTGCTCAGTTGGGCTCAGATTGCCCCTGTTGTTCCTGGGAAGCCACGACTATTGAGATGGATCAGGGACTTTGGAGGTTTATCCTATTAGAAGGGTTGTGGCCATTGGAATGGGCACAAACAATTCCCTTGGAGAGGGCAAGTACAGTCCTCAGGTTTGGCTCCAGGGGCCTGAGCCTGTAGGGTGTGTAGGCCAGGGCTGTTTGGACAGTTGTCTGAAAACACAAACTCGGCTTATGTTTCGGGTCATAGGTATGGCAGGACTGATCTACAGACCATGAGGAGAACACTTCGGGATTTGAAAGAAGGGCGAGTGTGAGGCTCCTGCTCAAGTTTTTGTCTCTGGATATCGTGTCACTCATGGTCGTTGAATTTCTGGGTGACTTCATGGGAAATGGACGAGTCTTACTCTCTGGTGGTTTGGCCCCGTCCAAAGAGTTCGGGGTCATTCTGTGGGCTGGAAGAAGTCCGTTTTTCTTTTTTTATTCTTATTTTTTTCTTTTTTATCCTCAGGTGTCCCACCAAATGAGGGATTCCAGAGTAGAGCCCTGGGGAGGGGCGACTGGACCATCAGAAATTTGGTTAAAAATTGGGGCCTAGGGACATGTCAAGCCCATTATGACATCTAATGGTCCAGCAACTGAGAGGACTTACTAGAGGACAGGACTCATGCTGAGGGTCACAATGCGTGTGTATGCCCTCGTCGCACTCAAGAATGGGCGGGGCCTCAGGGTGAATGCTGGTTTCTCCTACACTGAACGTTGGACAACGTGCCAACCACAGGGTTCTTGCCATGGGTAAGGAGGAGTTCTGATTTCTGCATCACACTCACCCCTGGGAAGTGATTGGAGATAAGGTTTCGGTTCTGAAGCCTGAAAACTGAGGTAGGGAAGAGATGATAACCTAAGGCTATGGCGGGTTTTATGTGCTCAGTGTGCGGTGCATTCTGGGTGTTGGTCAGGAGGTCCGGGCTCAGGTTGTGTTCAACAGTGCATTAGTGCCCAGGTTAGACTATATAATTTGGGTAAAGTCGAGTGCTGTGTAGGTTTACCCTCATTTAAGGTGCCTGGGCAGCTCATGAGGCAATCATTTTTTTTCTAGAGGGCAGGCAGAGTGCTGCATTGTGGGTCCGGAATTGCCAAACTTGAGGGCTTCGGGGCCAGGAGTGTGAGGACGGAAGTCTGAGAAGACAAGCTAGACTTGGGTTTCAGGGCGAGGGCACGGCAGGTACCCCCTGCAGATCTGAACCAATATCTCATGCATCTGAAGTCAGGGCGAGGATCAGACGTTGGCTCAGGTTGGAGTTTCTGAGCATGACGGCCGCTTCATGAAGAGAGCGGAAACTCGAGGCCATTGAGGTTTTCCCACGTTGGGAGTTGTGGGATGCCCCCTTCATGGATTCCTTCCTTGGGACAATTGAGACCTGTTGGACAGCTCCAGGACATCCCATATGGAATGACTCCAGAGCACCGTTCGCGAATGGATGCCTGGGAAGCCCACCTCGCATTCTAATTGTCTCCTAGCAACAAGAGAGTTTAGATCTGATGGCTCTGCGGGAGCAACCGGGGTGGCTGTGTTGAAATGGACTTTCCTGAGGATGGGTCCTAATGTGTTTTTGTGTCCATGAGGGCCTTGGAATGGGGCGGTGGCATCGGGACCCTGAAGTACTCTCCTAAGCTTTGGACATGGCTCCCATGCACAGGTTTCCTTGTGGAGACGAGATGATTTCTGATGGGTGCCTAGGAAAACCCCTATGCTCGTATTGGAATCAGGCTTTTGAGGACACATGCCTGTAACCCAAAGCAATGGATCCTATTATGGCCTAGGGTCATGTCTGGTTCAATCTTCTTCTCTGGGGACATCCATCTATGGTATGAGTGGAGGTCGATTATCAGCTGGTGTCAGACAGCCCTTGTTTGTTCCGGGCGACCTACACTATTGGGATGGCCTCAGGGACTTTGGAGATTTCTCCTAATTTGTACGATTTTGGACCATGGAATGGGCAGAATTCCCATGGATTGGTAGGCACAGTCCTAATGTGTGGCTCCAGGGGCCCAGCCTGGAGGGTGTGTGGCCCAAGACTTTGAGGACAGAAGTCTGAAAACACAAACTCAGCTTAGGTTTGAGGACGTAGGTATGGCAGGCCCGATCTACAAACCATGAGAAGAACTCTTCAGGATATGAAGAATGTGTGAGTCTGAGGCTCTTGCTCAGGCTTTTGTCTCTGGATTTTGTATCAGCGATGGCCGTGGAATGTCGGGGAGTCCTCATGGGCCATAGACGAATCTTCCTCTCTGAGGATTTGGCCCGATTCCCAATTGCTTTTCGTCAATCTGTGGGATGGGAGGACTCATTTCAGTTTTGTTACCTCAGGTGTACCGCCAAAAGAGGAATTCCAAAGCCAAGCCGTGGGGAAGACTGAAGGGACAACCCGAACTATGGGTAAAAATTGGGGCCTAGTGGCATGGCAAGCCCAATATGATATCTCATCATCCAGCCACTGAGTGGCCTTACTTGAGGACTGGGCTCAGCCTGAGCTTCACAATGTGTGTTTGTGACCAATGTGGCCCGCGAGCATGGGCGGGGCCTCATGGGCCACACTGGTTTCAACTACACTGAACGTTGGACAACATGCCAAACACAAGGTTTCTTGCCATGGGGAAGGAGTTCTGATTTCTGCATCACCTTCAACCCTGGGCAGTGATTGGATATAAGGTCTAGGTTCTGAAACCTGAAAACTGATGTTGGGAAGAGATGACGATCTAAGGCCATGGCGGCTCGATGTGCTCAGTGTGCGGCCAGCTGTCTGGGAGGGTCCAGGGGGTCCAGGCTCAGGCTGTGTAAGAAAGGGAATTAGTGCCCTGGTCAGCCTATGTATTTGGGGTACAGCCAAGGTCGGTGCAGGTTGATCCTCATTTGGGATTACTGGGTAGCACCAGAGGACAATGTTTTTCTTCTGGAGGGCCGGCAGAGTGCTGCATTGTAGTTCTGGATTGCCAAACTGGAGGGCTTGTGGGCCAGTAGTCTGACGACAAAAGTCTGAGAACACAAGCTAGGCTTAGGTTTCTGGGTGAGGCCATGGCAGGCACAATCTACAGACCTGAATCGAGATCTCGTGCATCTGAAGTCAGGGCGAGGATCAGACGATCGCTCAGGTTGGAGTTTCTGTCCGTGATGGCCCCTTCAAGAATGGGCAGGGGCATCACGAGGCCATGGGGGTTTTCCCACGATGGGAGTTGTGAGAAGCTCCAAACTGCAGAGAGTCTTCTGCAGGACAATTGAGACCTGTTGTTTGGCTCCAGGCCAATGATTCTGAGCAGGGTTCTAAGGATGGATGGCTGGGTAGACCACCTCGCATTCCAATTGTCTCCTAGCAACAAGACAGGTTAGATCTCCTGGATCTGTGGGGAGCAACCGAGGACGCTGAGTTGAAATGGACACCCCTGGGGATGGGTCCTAACGTGGTTTTGTGTCTATGGAGACCTTGGAATGAAGCGGTGGCACTGGGGCCCTAAAGGGTTCTCCTAAACAGAGGCTTTGACACAGCTCCAACGTGCAAGTTTCCCATGTGTAGATGAGATGTTTTCTGATGGGTGAGTCAAGAAACAGCTATATGCTGCTTTTGAAATCCAGGCCTCTGAGGAGAGATGCCTGGAAAACAAAGCAATGGATCTGATTAGTGCCTAGGGGCCTGTTCTTTCCTTTTTACCTCTGGGGACATCTGTCTATGGGTCTGAGTGCAGGTAGTTGCTCAGTTGGGCTCAGATTGCCCCTGTTGTTCCTGGGAAGCCACCACTATTGAGATGGATCAGGGACTTTGGAGGTTTATCCTATTAGAAGGGTAGTGGCCATTGGAATGGGCACACACAATTCCCTTGGAGAGGGCAAGTACAGTCCTCAGGTCTGGCTCCAGGGGCCTGATCCTGTAGGTTGTGTAGGCCAGGGCTGTTTGGACAGTTGTCTGAAAACACACACCCTCCAGGCTAGGGCCCCTGGAACCACACCTCAGGATTGTTCCTGCCCTCTCAAAGGGAATTCTTCATATTCCATTGGCCACAACCATATAAATCAGGAGAAATCTCCAATGTCCCTGGGACCATACCAATATTGTAGGCCGCTTGGAACAAACAGGGGTGATCTGACACTAGCCGAGCAAATAGCTCCACACCAACTTGGAGACAGATGTCCCCAGAGAAGAACATTGAACTGGACAGGCCCCTAGGCCCTAATCAGATCCATTGCTTTGGTTTCCAGGCATCTCTTCTCAGAGGCCTGGTTTCCAATACCAGCCTATGGGGTTTCCAGAGGCCCCTTCAGAGCAAGTCTTGTGTGCACATTGGAAACTTGCTCGTGGAGCTATGTCAGAACCTCAGAGGCCTGGTTTTCAATACCACCATATGGGGGTTTCCTGAGTCATCAGTCAGAACAAATGTCTTCTCCACATGGGAAAGGTGCTCTTTCAAGCTGTCAAAACCTCCGGCTAGGAAAATCCTTCAGGGCCCCGGTGCCACCACCTCATTCCAAGGTCTCCATGGACACAATCCCACATTAGGACCCATCTGCAGGAGAGTCTATTTCAACTCAGTGCCCTTGGGTGCTCCCCTAGAGCCAGCAGATCGAACCTATCTTGTCACTAGGAGACAATTGGAATGTGAGGCGGGCTGGCTAGGCATCCATCTGTAGAAAACTACTCTGAAGTAATTCCATATGGGACGTCCTGGAGCCATCCAACAGGTCACAGCTGTCCTGCAGAAGGAATCCTTGCGCTTTGGAGCACCTCACCACACCCATCATGGGAAAAGCTCTGTGGCCTCGTGGTGCACCGTCCCCTTCATGAAAGAGCCATCTTGGACAGAAACTCCAACCTGAGCCAACGTCTAATCCTCGCCCTGACTTCAGATGCACGAAATATTGATTCAACTCTGCAGAGTGTGCCTGCCGAAACCCCGCCTTGAAGCAAAACCTAGCTATTGTTCTCAGACTTCGTCCTCACACTCCGAGCCCACCAGCCCTCCAGTTAGGGAATTCTGGAGAGACACAATGCAGCACTCTGACTGCCCTCCAGAAGAGAAACGTTGTCCTATGGGGCTAACCAGAAACACCAAATGAGGATCAACCTGCATGCCACTTGACTCTACCCCAATTATACAGTTTCGCTTCGGCGTTAATGCCCTGTCTTGCACAGCCTGAGGTCTGAATTCCCAACCGACACCCAGACAGCTGGCTGTACACTGAGCACATCAGACCCGCCATGGCTTTAGGTCATCATCTTTTCCCAACCTTGGTTTTCAGGCTTCAGAACCTAGACCTTATATATACTCACTACCCAGGGGTGAACGTGATGCAGAAATGAAACTCCTTCTTCCTCAAGGCAAGAAACCTTGTGGTTGGCATGTTTTCCAACGTTCAGTGTAGGAGAATCCTGTGTAGCCCATGAGTCCCCGCCCATGCTTGAGAACCGCAATGGGCACAAACACATTGGGAGCCTCAGTGTGAGCCCTGTCCTCAAGTAAAGCCTCTCAGGGGTTGGACCAAGAACCCGCATTGCCATCCCAAGTCCCCCAATATTAATGAGAGGTTGAGAGGTCTAGTCACCCCTATTCAGGACTCTGCTCTGGAACCCCTGAGGAAAAAAATATCGAAGGGTCTCCTCCATCCCCTGAATGAGCCCCAAAACTTGGGATCTAACCAAATCTTAAAAGAGAAAGAATCATCCATGGCCAAAGAGGCCATCCCGTCATTCCATGGCCACCATTGACACAAAATCTAGAGACAAAAGCCTGGATATATGCCTCACACTTGCCCTTTGTTCATAGCCTGAAAAATTCTCCTCACGGTCTATAGATCAGGCCTGTCATACCTACGTCCCCAAACCTAAGCTGAGTTTGGGTTTTCAGATTTCTGTCCCCACTGTCCTGGCCCACACACCCTCCAGGCTGGGGCCCCTGGAGCCATGCCTCAGGACTGTGCCTGCCTTCTCCAAGCAAATTCTGCCCATTCCATTGGCCACAACCCTAAAGATTAGGAGAACACTCCAACGTCCCTGAGGCCTTCCCAATAGTGTTGGCCACTCAGGGCAAACAGGGTGATCTGTCCCAAGATGAGCAACTACCTCAACTCAGACCCATAGACAGATAACCCCAGAGAAGAAGATTGAACCGGACAGGCACCTAGGACCTAATCAGATCCATTGCTTTTGATTCCAGGCATCTCTCCTCAGAGGCCTGGTTTCCAATACCAGCATATGTGTTCTTCTGGAGGTACCAGTCTGAACAAATCTCATTTCCACATGGGAAACATGCATTTTGGAGCTGTGTCACAACCTCCAGTTAAGGGAAATCTTCAGGTCCCAGCAGCCAACACCCCATTCCAAGGTCTCCATGGACACAAACCCACATTATGACCCATCCGCAGGCGAGTCCATTTCAACACATCCCCTTTGGTTGCTCCCCAAAAGAAGCAGATCGAACCTGCCTTGTCACTAGGAGACAATAGGAATGTGAGGCGGGCACTCCAGGAATCCATCCTTAGAACCCTGCACTGCCGTGGTTCCGCATGGGACATCATGGAGCAATCTGACCGGTCTCGACTGTCCCGTAGAAGGAATCCTTGCCGATTGGAGCAACATACAATGCCAATCGTGGGAAAGTCTCCATAGCCCCATGATGCCCCCCACCATCATGAAGGGGCCATCCTGAACAGAAACTTCAACCTGAGCCTACGTCTGATCCTCGCCCTGACTTCAGATGCATGAGATTTAGATTTAGCTCTACAGAGTGTGCCTGCCATGATCTTGACCCAAAACCTAAGCCTAGCTTGTGTTCTCACACTTCCTTCCTCACAATTCTGGCCCACAAGCCCTCCAGTGTGAGAATTCCGTCGCCACAATGCAGCACTCTTTCTTCCCTCCAGAAGAAAAACGTTGCCCCTGGGGCTACCCAGAAACGCCAAATGAGGATCAACCTGCATGCCACTCAACTTTACTCCAATTATACAGTCTAAGCTTGGCACTAATGCCCTGTCTGACACAGCCTGAGCCTGGACCTCCTGGATGACACCCAGAAAGGTGGTGTCACACCTAAGGACTGTGCCAGTGCTCTCCAAGGGAACTCTGCCCGTTTCATTTGCCACAACCTTACAGATTAGGAGAAACCTCCAATTCCCAAGACCAGTCCAATAGTGTTGGCCTCCCCCAACAAACATGGGTGATCTGACACAAGCTGAGCAGTGACCTCCATTCTGAATCTTAGACAGAGACACTCAGAGGAGAATATTGAAAAGGACAGGCTCCTAGACCGTAATCAGATCCATTGCTTTGGATTCCAGGCATTGTTCCCCAGATGCTTGGTTTCCAATACCAGGTTGAGGGGGTTTCAGAACAAATCTCGTCTCTACATGGGAAACTTGCTCTTTGGAGATGCATCAAAACCTCAGGTTAGGAGAATTCTTCAGGGCAACAGAGCCACTGCCCCATTCCAAGGGATCCATGGACACAAATCCACATCGAATGATCCTCATGAGATTCCATTTCAATTCAGCCCCCTCGGTTGTTCCCCCAGTGACAGCAGATCAAATCCTCCTTTTCACTAGGACACAACTGGAATGCAAGTTGGACTGCCCAGGCATCCATCATTAGAACTGTGCTTTGGAGCATTTCTTATGGGACGTCCTTGATCCATCCAAAAGGTCGTGACTGTCCCGCTGACGGAATCCTTGTGGTTTGGAGCATCACACACTCACAAAGTTGGAAATCTTCCATGGTTTCCTGATGCCCCCCCACCTTCATGAAGGGGACATCATGTACAGAAACTCCAACCTAAGCCAACA
Source organism: Mustela nivalis (assembly GCF_964662115.1). NCBI lineage: Eukaryota > Metazoa > Chordata > Mammalia > Carnivora > Mustelidae > Mustela > Mustela nivalis. The sequence goes on from NW_028136309.1 coordinate 707,509, forward strand.
TCTGATCCTCGCCCTGACTTCAGATGCACGAGATCTCATTTCAGGTCTGTAGAGTGTGCCTGCCATGTCACCGCTGCGAATTCAAAGCTGAACTTGTGTTCTCAGACTTCTGTCCTAAAACACCTGGCCCACAAGCCCTGAAGTTGGCAATTCTGGAGCCAGAATGCAGCACTCTGCCTGCCCTCCAGAAGAAAATCTTTGCCCTATGGGGCCAACCAGAAACCCCAAATGAGGACCAACCTTCACATCACTTGACTGTACCCCAATTATACAGTCTAGCCTGGGGACTAATGCCCTGCCTGACACAGCCTGAGCCCAGACCTCATGATGGACACAGACATCTGGCCGCACACTAAGTGCATCGGACCCACCATGGCCTTAGGTTGTCATCTCTTACCAACCTCGGTTTTCAGGCTTCAGAATCTAGACCTTATCTCTACTCACTGCCATGCCGTGTACGTGATGCAGAAATCAGAACTCCTCCTTCCCCATGACCAGAAACCCTGTGGTTGGCATGTTGTCCAACGTGCAATGTAGGAGAAACCAGCATGGCCCATGAGGCCTCAGACATGCTTGAGGGCTGCGATGGGCACAAACACACATTAGGATCCTAAGCATGATCCCTGGCCTCAAGTAAAGCCTCTCCGGGGCTGGACCAAGAGCCCACATATGGAGATTACCATGCCCCTACTCCCCAAGCCTTAACCAGTTCTTGAGAAGTCTAGTCACCCCTACTCAGATCTCTTCTCTAGAATCCCTCCTTGGTGGGACACATGAGGTTAAAAAAAAATAGAGAAAGGACTCCTACCGTCCAAAGAATGACCGCAAACACTTGGAATTGGGCCAAATTCACAGAGAGAAATACTCGTCCATGGCTGATGAGGCCATCCTGACATTCCACGGCCACCATTGACACAAAATCCGGAGACAAAAGCCTGAAAAAGTGCCACACACTCGCCCTTTGTTCAAAGCCTGAAAAATTCTCACGGTCTGTAGATCGGGCCTGCCATACCTATGTCCCCAAACCTAAGCCAAGTTTGTGTTTTCAGACTTCTGTCTCCATTGTCCTGGCCCACACACCCTCAAGGCTTGGCCCCATGGAGCCACACCTCAGGACTGTGCCTGCCCTCTCCATGGGAATTCTGCTCATTCCTTTGGCACAACCTGACAGATTAGGAGAAACATCCGAAGTCCCCGAGGCCACCCCAATATTGTAGAATGTCCGGGACAAACAGGGACCATCTGCCACAAGCTGAGCCACTACCTCCAATCAGACCTGTAGATAGATATCCATAGAAAAGAAGATTGAACAGGACAGGCACCTAGGCCCTAAACGAATTCATTGCTTTTGTTTTCATGTATCTCTCCTCAGAGGCCTGGATTCCAATACCAGCACATGGGGGTTTCTGGAGCTACCAATCAGAACAAATCGCATGCCACATGGGAATCATGCTATATGGAACTGTGTCAAAACCTCCAGTTAGGAGAAAATTTCACGTCACTGGAGCCACCGCCCCATTCCAATGTCTCAATGGACACAATCCCACATTATGACCCATCCTCAGGAGAGTCCATTTCAACTCAAACCTGGCGGTTGCTCACCCAGTGCCAGCAGATCAAACCTGCTTTGTCACTAGGAGACAATTGGAATGCGAGTTCGTTGCCCAGGTATCCGTTGTTAGAACTCTGCTCTGGAGAAATTCCTAATGGGGTGTCCTTGATCCATTCAACAGGTCTCAACTGTCCTGCAGAAGGAATCCTTGTGGTTTGCAGCATCACACACTCGCACCGTGGGAAAACCTCCATGGCCTTGTGATGCCTCCACCTTCAGGTAGAGGACATCATGGACAGAAACTCCCGTCTGATCCTCGCCCTGACTTCAGATGCATGAGATCTCATTTCAGCTCTGCAGAGTGTGCCTGCCTTGCCCTCGCCCCAAAACCTAAGCCAGCTCACGTTCTCAGACTTCCGTCCTCACACTCCTGGCCCACAAGCCTTCCACTTTGGGAATTCTGGAGACAAAATGCAGCACTCTGCCTGCCCTCCAGAAGAGAGACTTTGCCCTAGGGGTCTACCCAGAAACATCAAGTGAGGATCAACCTGCAATTCTCTAGACTGTACCCCAATTATACAGTCTAGCCTGGGCACTAATGCCCTGTCTGACACAGCCTGACCCCAGACCTCGTGACCGACACCCAGACACCTGGCCTCACACTGAACACATCGAACATGCCATGGCCTTAGGTCATCATCTCTTCCCAACCTTGGTCTTCAGGCTTCAGAACCTAGACATTATCTCCACTCACAACTATGTGATGTACGTGATGCAGCAATCAGAACTTCACCTTCCCCATGACCAGAAACCTTGTGGTTGGCATGTTGTCCAACGTTCAGTATATGAGAACCCAGCATGGCCCATGAGGCCTCAGACATGCTTGAGGGCTGCGATGGGCACAAACACACATTAGGACCCTAAGCATGAACCCTGGCCTCAAGTAAAGCCTCTCCGGGGCTGGACCAAGAGCCTGCATATGGGACTTGCCATCCCCCTACTCCCCCAATCCTAGCCAGAGCTTGAGAAGTCTAGTCAACCTTATTCAGAGCTCTTTTCTGGAATCCCTCTTTGGTGGGACACATAAGGTAAAAAAAAAAAAAAAAAAAAAAAAAAAACAAGATAAAGAAAAAAAAAAGTAAGGACTCCTACCATCCAAAGAATGACCCCAAACACTTGGAATCTGGCCAAATCCACAGAGAGAAATACTCGTCCATGGTCGATGAGGCCAGCCTGACATTCCACGGCCACCATTGACACAAAATCCGGAGACAAAAACCTGAAAAAGCGCCACACACTTGCCCTTTGTTCAGAGCCCCCAAAATTCTCAAGGTCTGTAGATCGGGCCTGCCATACCTATGTCCCCAAACCTAAGCCTAGTTTGTGTTTTCAGACTTCTGTCTCCATTGTCCTCACCCACACATTCTAAAGGCTGGGCCCCATGGAGCCACACCTCAGGACTGTGCCTGCCCTCTCCGAGGGAATTCTGCTCATTCATGTGGCACAACCTGACAGATTAGGAGAATCATCCAAAATCTCTGAGGCCATCCCAATAGTGTAGGATGTCCTGGACATACAGGGACCCTCTGGCACAAGCTGAGCCACTACCTCCAATCAGATCCTTAGACAGATATCCATAGAAAAGAATATTGAACAAGACAGGCACCTAGGCCCTAATTGGATCCATTGCTTTTGTTTTCAGGCATCTCTCCTCAGAGGCCTGGATTCCAATACCAGCATAAGGGGGTTTCCAGAGCTACCTATCAGAAAAAATCTCGTCTCCACATGGGAATCTTGCTCTATGGAGCTGTGTCATAACCTCCAGTTAGGAGAAAACTTCAGGTCACTGGAGCCACTGCCCCATTTGAATATCTCCATGGACACAATCCCAAATTATGACCCATCCTCAGGAGAGTCCATTTCAACTAAACCCCCTCGGTTGCTACTCCAGAGCCAGCAGATTGAACCTGCCTTATCGCTAGGAGACAATTGAAATGCGAGTTGGGCTCTTCAGGCATCCATCCTTAGAACCCTGCTCTTGCGTCATTCCTTATGGGACATCCTTGAGCCATCCAACAGGTCTCGACTGTCCCACAGGAGTCCTTGTGCATGGACCACCTAACAACTCATATCATGGAAAGCTTCCAAGGTCACATGATGCCCCCAATCTTCATGAAGGCAGATCATGGAAAGAAACTCCAACCTGAGCCAACAGCTGATCTTCGCCTTGACTTCAGATGCACGAGATCTTGATTCAGCTCTTCAGAGTGTACCTGCTGTGCCCTCACCCCAAAACCTAAGCGTAGCTAGTGTTCTCCGACTTCCGTACTCACTCTCCTGGACCACACGCCCTCTATTTTGGGATTTCCGATGACACAGTGCTGCACTCTGCCTGCCCTCTAGAAGAAAAATATTGCCCTATGGGTCTACCCAGAAACCTCCAATGAGGATAAACCTGCACGTCACTCAACTGTACACCAATTATATAGTCTAGCCTGTGCACTAATGCCCTTTCTGACAGAACCTGAGGCCTGAATTCCCAACCGACACCCAGACAGCTTGCAGTACACTGAGAACATCTGAACCGCCATGGCCTTAGGTCGCCATCTCTTTCCAACTTCGGTTTTCAGGCTACAGAATCCTAGACCTTATCTCTACTCACTTCCCATGGGTGAACGTGATGCAGAAATCAGAACTCCTCCTTCCCTCTCGCCAGAATCTTGTGGTTGGCATCTTGTCCAACGTTCAGTGTAGGACCCCTGTAGGGCCTACAGGGGTAGTAGTAGGGCCCCTGAGGGTAGTGGAGGGTCCCTGAGGCCCTGCCTATGCTTAAGAGCTGCGGTGGGCTCAAACACACATTGGGACCCTCAGTTTGAGCCCTGTCCTCAAGTAAAGCCTCTCAGTGGCTGGACCATGAGCCCGCATATGGGGCCTGCCATGCCCCAAGTCACCCAATCTTAACCAGAGGTAGAGACATCTAGTCACCCCTACTCAGGGCTCTGCTCTGAAATCCCTCTTTGGTGGGACATTTGAGGTAAATAAACACAGAAAGGACTCCTCCCACTCACAGAATGACCCCAATCACTTGGGATTGGGCCATCCCAAGTGATTGGGGTCCAGAGAGAAAGACTCGTCCATGGCCCATGAGGCCAGCCCGACATTCCACACCACTATTGACACAAAATCCAGAGACATAAGCTTCAGCAAGCGTTCACACTCACCCTTAGGTCATAGCCCAAAAAATTCTCCTCATAGTCTGTAGATTGGGCCTGCCATACCTACATCCCAAAACCTAAGCCGAGTTTGTGTTTTCAGACTTCTATCCTGACATCCCTGTCCCACACACCCTCCAGACTGAGGCCCCTGGAGCCACACCTCAGGACTGTGCCTGCCCTCTCCAAGGAAATTCTTCCCATTCCATTGGCCACAACCCTACAGATAAGGAGAAACCTCCAAAGTCCCAGAGGCCATTCCAATAGTGTAGGCCACCCAGGACAAAGAGGGGCGATCTCTCACAAGCTGAGCAACGACGTCAACTCACCCGTAGACAGATAACCCAAGAGAAGAAGATTAAACTGGACTGGCCCCTAGAATGTAATTGGTTCCATTGCTTTTTTTTCTAAGCATCTCTCCTCAGAGGCCTGTTTTCCAATACCAGCATATGGGGGATTCCAGAGATACCAATCAGAACAAATCTTGTCTTCACATGGGAAACTTATCCTTTGGAGCTCTGTAAAAGCCTCCAGTTAGGAGAAACCTTCAGGTAGCCGGAGCAAACGCCCTATTCCAAGGTCTCCATGGACACATACCCGCATTATGACCATTCGGCAGGAGAGTACATTTCAACTCAGCCCCGTCGATTACTCCCCCAGAGGCAGAATATCAAACCTGCCTTGTCGCTAGGAGACAACTGGAATGCAAAGCAGACTCTCTAGGCATCCATCCATGGAATCCTGCTCTGGCGCCGTTCCATATGGGATGTCCTGTAGCCTTCCAACAGGTCTTGACTGTCCCACAGAAGGAATCCTTGCAGATTGGAGCATCTCACAACTCCTATCGTGGGAAAACCTACATGGCCTCATGAGATGCTCCCCTTTATAAAGGGGCCATCATGGACAGAAACTCCAACCTGAGCCAACTTCTGATGCATTGCTTTGGTTTCTAGGTATCTCTCCTCAGAGGCCTGGTTTCCAATATCAGAATATGGGGGTTTCCTAAGGAAACAATCAGAACAGATCTCATCTCCACATGGGAAACTTGCTCTTTGGAGCTGTGTCAATACCTCAGGTTAGGAGGATCCTTCAGGGCGCTGGCACCATGGCCCAATCCCAAGGTCTCCAAGGACACAAACTTACATTATGAACCATTCTCAGGAGAGTCCATTTCAAATCAGCCCACTCGGCTGCTCACCCAGAGCCAGCAGATCAAACCTTCCTTGTCACTAGGAGACAGTTAGAATGGGAGGCGGGCTGCCCAGGCATCCATCCTTAGAACCCTGCTCTGGAGAACTTCTTTATGGGACGTCTTGAATCCAACCAACCTGTCTTGACTGTCTCGCAGAATGAATCCTTGTGGTTTGAAGCATCACACAATAACACTGTGAGAAAACCTCCATTTCCTTATGATGCCCCACACCTTCATAAATGGGCCATCATGGACAGAAACTCCATCCTAAGCCAAAGTCTGATCCTCGCCCTGAATTCAGAAGCATGAGATCTCGATTCAGCACTTGAGAGTGGGCCTGCTGGGCCCTCGTCTTGAAACCTAAGCCTATCTTGTGTTCTCAGACTTCCGTCCTCAGAATCCTGGCCACACCCCTCCAGTTTGGAAATTCTGGAGACACAATGCAGCACTCTGCCTGGCCTCCAGAAGAAAAATGTTGCCCTATAGGGCTAACCAGAAACGCCAAATGAGTAACAACCTGCATGCCACTCGACCATACCCCAATTATACAGTCTAGCCTGTGCACTAAAGCCCTGTCTGACACAGCCTGAGGGCAGACCTCCAGTACAACACCAGGACAGCTGGCCGTACACTGAGCATATCATACCCACAATGGCTTTAGGCCATCATCTCTACCCAACCTCAATTTTCACCTTCATAACCTAGACCTTATCTACACTCACTGCTCAGGAGTGAACGTGATGCAAGAATCAGAACTTCTCCTTCGCCGTGGCAAGAAACCTTGTGGTTGGCATGTTGTCCAACGATCATTGTAGGAGAAAGCAGCATGGACTATGAGGTCCCACCTATCCCTGAGGGCCACAATTTGCACAAACACATATTGTGACCCTCAGCGTGAGCCCTATTCTCATGTGAAGCCTCTTAGTGACTGGAACAACAGCCCACATATGGGGCTTGCCAAGCCCCTAGTCACCCAATTTCAACCAGAGTTCGAGATGTCTAGTGACCCGACTCAGGGCTCTGCTCTGGAATCCCTCTTTGCTGGGACACCTGAGGTAAAAAAAAAAAAAAAATACAGAAAGGACTTTTCCCATCCACAGAATGATCCCAACCCCTTGGGATCAGGCCAAATCACCAGAGAAAGAATTGTCCATGGCCCTTGAAGACACCCCGACATTCCACGGCCACCGTTGACACAAAATCCAGAGACAAGCCTGAGCAAGCGCCACATACTCGCCCTTTGTTCATAGCCCGGAAAATTCTCACGTTCTGTAGATCGAGCCTTCATACATACATCCCCAAACCTAAGCTGAGTTTGTGTTTTCAGACTTCTGTCCCCACAGTCCTGGCCCACACACCATCCAAGCTGGGGCCCCTGGAGCCACACCTCAGGACTGTGGCTTCCCTCTCCAGGGGAATTCTGCCATTTCCATTGGCCACAACCTTATAGATTAGGAGAAACCTCCAAGCTCCCCGAGGCCATCCGAATAGTGTTGGCTGCCCAGGACAAACAGGGATGATCTTTCACAATTTAGGAAACTACCTCCACTCAGACCCAGAGACAGATATCCCCATAGAATAAGATTGAACTGGACAGGCACTTAGGCCCTAATCAGATCCATTGCTTTTGTTTCCAGGCATCTCTCCTCAGAGGCCTGGTTTCGAATACCAGCATAGGGTGATTACTGAGGCACTCATCAGAAAAATCTCGTCTCCACATAGGAAATGTACTCTTTGGAGCTCTATAAAAACCTCTGTTTAGGAGAATCTTTCAGGGCCCCGGATCAAGCGCCCCATTCCAAGGTCTCCATGGACTTAAACCCACATTATGATCTATCCTCGGGAGAGTCCATGTCAACTCAACCCCTTGGTTTCTCCCCCAGGGCCTGCAGATCAAACCTGCCTTGTCGCTAGGAGACAACTAGAATGGGAGGTGGGCTGCCTAGGCATCAATCCTTAGAACCCTACTCTGGAGTCAGTCCATATGGGACATCCTAGAGCCATCCAACAGGTCTCAAGTGTCCCACAGAAGGAATCTTTGCAGTCTGGAGCATCTCAGAACTCCCATTTTGGGAAAATCTACATGGCCTCTTGAGACGCTCCACTTTATAAAGTGGCCATCATGGACAGAAACTCCAACATGAGCAAACGTCTGATATTCGCCCTGACTTCAGGTGCATGAGATCATGATTCAGTTCTGCAGAGTGTGCCTTCTGTGCCCTCACCCCAAAAACTAAGCCTAGCTTGTGTTCTCAGATTACAGTCCTCACACCCCTGGCCCAAAAGCCCTACAGTTTGGCAATACTGGGGCCACAATGCAGCACTCTGCCTGCCCTCCCAGAGAAAAAACGTCTTATGGAACTACCTAGAGACCCGAATGAGGATCAATTGAACGCCACTCGACTGCACCCCAAATATTCAGTCTAAATATGCAGTCTACCCTGTCTAATGCCTTGTCTGACACAGCATGAGCCCACACCTCCAGACCTACGCTCAACAGCTGGCCGCACACTGAGCTCATTGGACCCAACAGGTCCTTAGGTCTTCATCTCTTCCCAACCTCGGTTTTCGGGTTTCAGAACCTAGACCTAAACTCCAAACACTGTCCAGGGGTGAACGTGATGCAGAAGTCACAACTCTTCCTTTTCCATGGCCAGAAACCTTGTGGTTGGCCTATTCTCCAACGTTCAGTGTCGGAGAATCCAGCGTGGCCCATGAGGCCCTTCCCATGCTTGAGGGCCTTGTTGGCACAAATAGGCATTGTGACCCTCAGCATGAGCCCTGTCCTCAAGGAAGGCCTCTCAGTGTCTGAATCAAGAGCCCACATATTGGACTTGCCATGCCCCTAGGCCCCCAAACTAAAACAGAGGTGGGGTTGTCCAGTTGTCCCTCCCGAGGACTCTGCTCTGGAATCCCTCCTTTATTGGGACACATGAGGTACAAAAAATAAAATAAAATAAAATAAAATAAAATAAAATAAAATAAAATAAAATAAAAGAAAGGACTCCTCCCATCCCACAGAACATACACAAACTATTGGGATTGGGTCAAATCCTCAGAGAAGGAAAACCATCCACAACCCATGAGGCCACGCCAGCATTCCACCCACATTGTTGACACAAATCCAGAGACAAAATCTGAGCAAGCACCTCAAACTCACACTTTTTCATATCCTGAAGTGTTATCACGGTCTGTAGATTGGGCGTGCCATAACTATGTCCCCAATCCTAAGCGGAGTTTGTGTTTTCAGATTTTTGCTCCACAGGCCTGGCCCACACACCCTCAAGGTTGGGCCCCAAGAGCCAAACTCAGAACTTTGCCTGCCCTCTCCAGGGGATTTCTGCCCATTCCATTGACCACAACCCTATAGATTAGGAGAAACTCCAATGTCCCGAGGCCATTCCAATATTATAGGTCGCCCAGGACAAACAGGGGCGATCTGACACAATCTGAGCAACTACCTCACCTCAGATACTTAGACACGTATCCCCAGCAAAGAGATTGAACCGGACAGGCACCTAGGCTCTAATCATATCCATTGCTTTTGTTTCCAGTCATCTCTCATCAGAGGCCTGTTTTCCAATACCAGCATATGGGAGATTCCTTAGGCACTCATCAAAACAATTCTCTTCTCTACATAGGAAACATACTCTTTAGAGCTCCATCAAAACCTCCGGTTATGACATCCCTCAAGGACCCGGATCAAGACCCCATTCCAAGGTCTCCATGGACACAAATGCACATTATGACCCATCCTCAACTCACCCATTTCAACACACCCGATTGGTTGCTCCACTAGATGAGGCAGATCGAACTTGCCTTGGATCTATAAGACACCTGGAATGGGAGGCAGGCTGCCCAGGCATCCATCCTTAGAACCCTGCTCTGGATAACTTCCTTATGGGATGTCCTGGAGCCATCCACCGGTCTCACCTGTCCCACAGAAGGAATAATTGCGGTTTGGAGCATCTTACAATTCAAATCGTGGGAAAACCTCCATGTCCTCGTGACACCCTCCCATTCATGAAGGGGCCGTCATGGACAGAAACTCCGACCTAAGCCAACGTCTGATCCTAGCTCTGTCTTCAGGTATAAGGGATCTCGAATCATCTCTGCAGAGGGTGCCTGCCGTCCCTTCACCCCGAAATCTAAGTCTGACTTGTGTTCTCAGTATTTTTTCCTCACACTCCTGGCCCACAAGCCTTCCAGTTTGGGAATTCTGGAGCCAGTATGTGACACTGTGTCTTCCCTCCAGAAGAAAAACGTTGCCCTCTGGGGCTACCCAGTAACCACAAATGAGTACCATCCTGCACGAAACTCGACTGCACCCCAATGATACAGTCTAGCCTGGACACTAATACGCTGTCTGCCACAGCCTGAGCCTGCACCTCCCAACCCACACTCAACAGCTGGCCGAACACTGAGCACATCAGACACACCATGGCCTTAGGGCTTCATCTCTTCCCAACCTCAGTTTTCAGGCTTCAGAACCTAGACCTTAAATCCAATCACAGTCCAGGAGTGAAATTGTTGCAGAAATTAGAACTCCTTCTTCCCCATGGCCAGAAAACTTGTGGTTGCCATATTGTGCAACGTTCAGTGTAGGAGAAACCAGCATGGTACATTAGGCCACGCCCTGACTTGAGGGGCTCCTTGTGCACAAAAACACATTGTGAAACTCAGTGTGAGACCTATCCTCAAGGAAGGCCTCTCAGTGTCTGGACCAAGAGCCCAAATATGGGGCTTGCCATGTTCTTAGGTCCCAATGTTAACCAGAGGTCTGGTTGTCCAGTCGCCCCTCCCCAGGACTCTGCTCTGGAATGCCTCTTTTGGTGGTCCACCTGAGGTAAAAAAAAAAAGAAACAACAAAAAAACAAAAAACAGAAAAACCTCCTCCCTTCTGACAGAATGACCCCAAACTCTTGGGATCAGGTCAAATCCCCAGAAAGGGAGCCTTATCGATGGCCCATGAGGATCCCCCGACATTCCATGGCAATCGGTGACACATTTCCAGAAAAAAAAAAAAAGCATGAGCATGCACATCACATTCGCCCTTTGTTCATATCCCGAAGAAGTCTCCTCACGGTCTATAGATCGGGCCGGCCATACCTACATCCCCCAACCTAAGTGGAGTTTGTGTTTTCAGACTTTTGTCCAAATAGCCCTGGACCACACACGCTCCACACTTGGGTCCCTGGAGCCACACCTCAGGACTGTGCTTCCCTTTCAAGGGAATTCTTCCCATTCCATTGGCCACAACCTTGCAAAAAAGGAAAAACCTCCAAAGTCACCGAGGCCATCCCAATAGTTTAGGCCGACCAGGACAAACAGGGGTGTTCTCAAATCAGCTGAGCAACTACCTCCACTCAGACAACAGATGTCCCCAGAAAAAATATTGAACCGGACAGGCCTGTAGGCCCTAATCAAATCCATTGCTTTGGTTTCCAGGCATCTCTCCTCAGAGGCCTCGTTTCCAATACCAGCATATGGTGGTTTCCTGAGGCACCAATAAGAACAAATCTCGTCTCCCCATGGAAAACTTGCTCATTGGAGCTTTGTCATAACCTCTGGTTAGGAGAATCCTTCAGGGCCCTGGTGCCACTGCCCCATACAAAGGTCTCCATGGACTCAAACCAACATTAAGGCCATCCTCTGGAAAGTCCATTAAACTCAGCCCCCTCTGTTGCTACCCCAAGCCAGCAGATCAAACGTTTCTTGTTGCTAGGAGACAATTGGAATGTGAGGCTGCTGCCCAGGCATCCATACGTAGAACCCTGTTCTGGAAAAATACCTTATAGGACGTCCTGGAGCCATCCAACAAATCTTAATTGTCCCACAGAAGGAAACCTTGCGGTTTGGAGCATCTCACAACTCCAATAGTGGCAAAACCCCCATGGCCTCATAATCGCCCCTCTTCTTGAAGGGGCCAAAATGGAAAGAAACGCAAACCTGAGCCAAAGTCTGATCCTCGACGTAACTTCAGACGCATGAGATCTCAATTCAGCTCTGCAGAGTGTGCCTGCCATGCCCTTGCCCCGAAACCTAAGCCCAGCTTGTGTTCTCAGCTTCCGTCCTCACTCTCCTGGCCCACAAGCCCTCCAGTTTGGGAATTCCGAAGCCACAATGCAGCACTCTGCCTGCCCTCCAGAAGAAAAACTTTGCCCTATGCTGCTAATAAGAAACCCCAAATGATTTTCTAATGCATGTCACTCGATGGTAAAGCAATTATACAGCCTACCCTGTATACTAATGCCCTGTCTGGCACAGCCTGAGACAAGACATCCCAAACGACACCCAGACAGCTGGCCCCAACCTGGACACATAGGACCCGCTATGGCTGTAGGTCGTCATCTCTTCCCAAACTCGGTTTTCAGGCTTCAGAACCTAGACCTTAAATCCAATCATAGTCCAGGACTGAAAGTGTTGCAGAAATTAGAACTCCTTCTTCCCCATGGCCAGAAAACTTGTGGTTGCCATATTGTGCAATGTTCAGTGTAGGAGAAACCAGCATGGTACATTAGGCCACGCCCTACCTTGAGGGGCTCCTTGGGCTGAAAAACACATTGTGAAACTCAGTGTGAGACCTATCCTCAAGGAAAGCCTCTCAGTGTCTTGACCAAGAGCCCACATATGGGGCTTGCCATGTTCTTAGGTCCCAATGTTAACCAGAGTTCTGGTTGTCCAGTTGCCCCCACCCACGACTCTGCTCTGGAATCCCTCATTTGGTGGTCCACCTGAGGTAAAAAAAAAAAAAAACAAATAAAAAAAAATAAATAAACAAAAAAACCAGAAAGGTCTCCTCCCTTCCAACAGAATAACCCCAAACTCTTGGGATCGGGTCAAATCCCCAGAAAGGGAGCCTCATCGATGGCCCATGAGGACACCCCGACATTTCATGGCAATCGGTGACATATTTCCAGAAAAAAAAAAAAAAAAAGCATGAGCAAGCTCCTCACATTCGCCCTTTGTTCATATCCCGAAGAGTTCTCCTCACGGTCTATAGATCGGGCCGGCCATACATACATCCTCCAAACTAAGTGGAGTTTGTGTTTTCAGACTTTTGTCCAAATAGCCCTGGACCACACACGCTCCACACTTGGGTCCCTGGAGCCACACCTCAGGACTGTGCTTCCCTTTCAAGGGAATTCTTCCCATTCCATTGGCCACAACCTTGCAAATTAGGAAAAACCTCCAAATTCACCGAGGCCATCCCAATAGTGTAAGCCGCACAGGACAAACAGGGGTGATCTCAAACCAGCTGAGCAACTACCTGCACTCAGACAAGAGATGTTCCCAGAGAAAAATATTGAACCGGACAGGACCCTAGGCCCTAATCAGATCCATTGCTTTGGTTTCCAGGCATCTCTCTTCAGAGGCCTCGTTTCCAATACCAGCATATGGTGGTTTCCTGAGGCACCAATAAGAACAAATCTCGTCTCCCCATGGAAAACTTGCTCATTGGAGCTTTGTCATAACCTCTGGTTAGGAGAATCCTTCAGGGCCCTGGTGCCACTGCCCCATACCAAGGTCTCCATGGACTCAAACCAACATTAAGACCATCCTCAGGAAAGTCCATTTCAACTCAGTCCACTCTGTTGCTACCCCAAGCCAGCAGATCAAACGTTTCTTGTTGCTAGGAGACAATTGGAATGTGAGGCTGGCTGCCCAGGCATCCATACTTAGAACCCTGTTCTGGAAAAATACCTTATAAGACGTCCTGGAGCCATCCAACAAATCTTAATTGTCCCACAGAAGGAATCTTTGCGGTTTGGAGCATCTCACAACTCCAATAGTGGGAAAACCCCCATGGCCTCATAATTCCCCCTCTTCTTGAAGGGGCCAACATGGACAGAAACTCAACCCTGAGGTAAGTCTGAACCCCGACTGACTTCAGACGCATGAGATCTCAATTCAGCTCTGCAGAGTGTGCCTGCCATGTCCTTGCCCCGAAAAATAAGCCTAGCTTGTGTTCTCAGCTTCCGTCCTCACTCTCCTGGCCCACAAGCCCTCCAGTTTGGGAATTCCAAAGCCACAATGCAGCACTCTGCCTGCCCTCCAGAAGAAAAACTTTGCCCTATGCTGCTAATAAGAAACCCCAAATGATTTTCTAATGCATGCCACTCGATGGTAAAGCAATTATACAGCCCACCCTGTATTCTAATGCCCTGTCTGGCACAGCCTGAGACAAGACATCCCAAACGACACCCAGACAGCCGGCCCCAACCTGGACACATTGGACCCGCTATGGCTGTAGGTCGTCATCTCTTCCCAACCTCGGTTTTCAGGCTTCAGAACCTAGACCTTATCTCCAATCACTGCCCAGGGGTGAACGTGATGCAGAAATTAGAATTCCTCCTTCCCCATGGCCAGAAACCTTGTGGTTGGCATGTTGTCCAACGTTCAATGTGGGAAAACCTGCATTGTCCGAAAGGCCACGCCAGTGCTTGAGGGCCGCCTAGGGCACAGACATGCATTGTGACCTGCAGCTTGAGTCCCGTGTTAAAGTAACGCCTTTCAGTGGCTGGACCAAGATCCTGCATATGGGGCTTGTCATATCCATAGGCCCCCAGGCTTAACCAGAGGGCGAGTATTCCAGTTGTCAGTACCCACTGCTATGCTCTAGAATCCCTCTACTGGGGGGACACATGAAGCAGAAAACAGGACACTTCCCTTCCCACAGAATGACCCGAAACTCTTGGGGGCTGGACAAACTACCAGAGAGGGAGACTTCTACGACCCATGAGGCAACTCCTACATTAAACGGCCATTGTGGACAAAACATCCAGAGACAAAAGCCTGAGCGACTGCCTCCCTCTCACCCTTCTTTCATATCCAGAGGAACTCCCCTCATGGACTGTAGATCAGGCCTGCCGTAACCTCGGCCCCAAACCTGAGCTGAGTTAGGGTTTTTGGATGTCTGTCTGCACAGCCATGGCCCACACAGCCTCCAGGCTGGGGTCTCTGGAGCCACACCACAGAACTGTGCCTGCTCTCTCCTAAGAAACTGCCCTTTCCATTGGCCACAACTCTACAAAATAGTAGAAACCTCAAGGTCCCCAAGGACATCCCACTACCGCAAGCCGCACTGGACAAATAGGGGCATTATGACACAAGCTGAGCAACTACTACCTCCATGCAGACACACAGACAGATATCCGCAGAGACAGAAGATTGAACCAGACAGGCCCCTAGGCCCTATTATGAACTCTTGCTTTGGTGTCCAGGTATCACTCCTCAGAGGCCTGGGTTCGAAGACCAGCATACGGGGCTTTCCTGAGGCACCAGACAGAAGACCTCTCATCTCCACATGGGAAGCTTCCTTGTTGGAGTTGTGTCAAGCCCTTCGGGTTGGAGAATCCTGCAGAGTCCCTTAGCTACTGCCACATTCCAAGGTCTCCATGGCCACCAACCCACATTATGACTCATCCTCAGGAGAGTCCATTTAAACTCAGCCTTCTGGGTAGCTCACCCAAGAGCCCGCAGATTGAGCGTGCCTTGTCTCGACCAGGCAATGGGAAGGTGATTTGGCGTTTCTCGGCATCCATGCTTAGGCCCCTGCTCTCGAGTCTTTCTGTATGGGGCATCCTGGAACCATCCAATAGTACTCGACTGTCCTGAAGAAGGAATCTTTGAAGTTTGGAGCAGCTCACAACTCCCAGCGTAGGGAAACCTCCCTGGCCTCATGACGCCCCCACCCCCTTCAGGAAGGGGCAGTCATGGACACAAACTTCAGCTTGAGGCAACATCTGATACTCGCCCTGACCTCACCTGCAGGAGATCTCGATTCAGCCTCTGCAGAGTGGGCCTGCCATGCTCTTGGCCCCAAAACTCGTGCTAGCTTGTGTTTTCAGACTTCCTTCCTCACAATCCTGGCCACACCCCTCCAGTTTGGCAATTCTGGAGACACAATGCAGCACTCTGCCTGCCCTCCAGAAGAAAAATGTTGCCCTATAGGGCTAACCGGAAACGCCAAATGAGTAACAACCTGCATGCCACTCGACCATACCCCAATTATACAGTCTAGCCTGTGCACTAAAGCCCTGTCTGACACAGCCTGAGGGCAGACCTCCAGTTCAACACCCAGACAGCTGGCCGTACACAGAGCATATCACACCCACAATGGCTTTAGGCCATCATCTCTACCCAACCTCAGTTTTCACCTTCAGAACCTAGGCCTTATCTCCACTCACTGCTCAGGAGTGAACGTGATGCAAGAATCAGATCTTCTCCTTCGCCTTGGCAAGAAACCTAGTGGTTGGCATGTTGTCCAATGTTCATTGTAGGAGAAAGCAGCATGGACTATGAGGTCCCACCTATCCCTGAGGGCCACAATGTGCACAAACACACATTGTGACCCTCAGCGTGAGCCCTATCCTCATGTAAAGCCTCTTAGTGACTGGAACAACAGCCCACATATGGGGCTTGCCAAGCCCCTAGTCCCCCAATCTCAACCAGAGTTCGAGATGTCTAGTCACCCCTACTCAGGGCTCTACTCTGGAATCCCTCTTTGGTGGAACACCTGAGGTAAAAAAAAAAAATACAGAAAGGACTCTTCCCATCCACAGAATGATCCCAAACCCTTGGGATCAGGCCAAATCACCAGAGAAAGAATTGTCCATGGCCCTTGAGGACACCCCGACATTCCACGGCCACCGTTGACACAAAATCCAGAGACAAAAGCCTGAGCAAGCGCCACATACTCGCCCTTTGTTCATAGCCCGGAAAATTCTTACTGTTTGTAGATCGAGCCTTCATACATACCAAACCTAAGCTGAGTTTGTGTTTTCAGACTTCTGTCCCCACAGTCATGGCCCACACACCATCCAAGCTGGGGCCCCTGGAGACACACCTCAGGACTGTGGCTTCCCTCTCCACTGGAATTCTGCCATTTCCATTGGCCACAACCCTATAGATTAGGAGAATCCTCCAAACTCTCCGAGGCCATCCCAATAGTGTTGGCTGCCCAGGACAAACAGGGATGATCTTTCACAAGTTAGGAAACTACCTCCACTCAGACCCAGAGACAGATATCCCCATAGAATAAGATTGAATTGGACAAGCACTTAGGCTCTAATCAGATCCATTGCTTTTGTTTCCAGGCATCTCTCCTCAGAGGCCTGGTTTCCAATACCAGAATATGGGGGATTACTGAGGCACTCATCAGAAAAATCTCATCTCCACATAGGAAATGTACTCTTTGGAGCTCTATAAAAACCTCTGTTTAGGAGTATCTTTCAGGGCCCCGGATCAAGCGCCCCATTCCAAGGTCTCTATGGACTTAAACCCACATTATGATCTATTGTCGGGAGAGTCCATGTCAACTCAACCCCTTTGGTTTCTCCCCCAGGGCCTGCAGATCAAACCTGCCTTGTCGCTAGGAGACAACTAGAATGGGAGGCGGGCTGCCCAGGCATCCATCCTTAGAACCCTACTCTGGAGTCGTTCCACATGGGACATCCTAGAGCCATCCAACAGGTCTCAAGTGTCCCACAGAAGGAATCTTTGCAGTCTGGAGCATCTCACAACTCCCATTGTGGGAAAATCTACATGGCCTCTTGAGACGCTCCACTTTATAAAGGGGCCATCATGGACAGAAACTCCAAACTGAGCAAACGTCTGATATTCGCCCTGACTTCAGGTGCATGAGATCTTGATTCAGCTCTGAAGAGTGTGCCTTCTGTGCACTCACCCCCAAAAGTAAGCCTAGCTTGTGTTCTCAGACTACCGTCCTCACACCCCTGCCCCAAAAGCCCTACAGATTGGCAATACTGGGGCCATAATGCAGCACACTGCCTGCCCTCCAGAAGAAAAACGTTGCCTTATGGAGCTACCTAGAAACCCGAATAAGGATCAACTGAACACCACTCGACTGCACCCCAAATATGCAGTCTACCCTGTCTAATGCCTTGTCTGACACAGCATGAGCCCACACCTCCAGACCTACGCTCAAGAGCTGGCCGCACACTGAGCTCATTGGACCCATCAGGTCCTTAGGTCTTCATCTCTTCCCAACCTCAGTTTTCGGGTTTCAGAACCTAGACCTAAACTCCAATCACTGTCCAGGGGTGAACGTGATGCAGAAACCACAACTCTTCCTTCGCCATGGCTGGAAACCTTGTGGTTGGCATATTCTCCAACGTTCAGTGTAGGAGAATCCAGCGTGGCCCATGAGGCACTTCCCATGCTTGAGGGCCTTGTTGGGCACAAATAGGCATTGTGACCCTCAGCATGAGCCCTGTCCTCAAGGAAGGCCTCTCAGTGTCTGAATCAAGAGCCCGCCTATTGGACTTGTCATGCCCCTAGGCCCCCAAACTTAAACAGAGGTGGGGATATCCAGTTGACCCTCCCAAGGACTCTGCTCTGGAATCCCTCTTTTATTGGGACACTTGAGGTACATAAAATAAAATATAAAATAAAATAAAATAAAAAAACAGAAAAGACTCCCCCCATCCCACAGAATGTACCCAAACTCTTGGGATCGGGTCAAATCCTCAGAGAAGGAAAGCCATCTACAACCCATGAGGCCACGCCAGCATTCCACCCACATTTTTGACACAAATCCAGAGACAAAACCTGAGCAAGCACCTCAAACTCACCCTTTTTCATATCCCTAAGTGTTATCATGGTCTGTAGATTGGGCGTGCCATACCTATGTCCCCAATCCTAAGCGGAGTTTGTGTTTTCAGACTTTTGTCCCCACAGGCCTGGCCCACACAGCCTCAAGGCTGGGCCCCTAGAGCCAAACTCAGAACTGTGCTTGCCCTCTCCAGGGGATTTCTGCCCATTCCATTGGCCACAACCCTATAGATTAGGAGAAACTCCAAAGTCCTGAGGCCATCCCAATATTATAGGCTGCCCAGGACAAACAGGGGCGATCTGACACAAGCTGAGCAACTACATCCCCTCAGATCCTTAGACACGTATCCTCAGGAAAGAGATTGAACCGGACAGGCACCTAGGGCCTAATCATCTCGATTGCTTTTGTTTCCAGTCATCTCTCCTCAGAGGCCTGGTTTCCCATACCAGCATGTGGGAGATTCCTTAGGCACTCATCAAAACAATTATCTTCTCTACATAGGAAACGTACTCTTTAGAGGCCATCAAAACCTCCGGTTATGAACATCCCTCAAGGCCCCGGATCAAGCACCCCATTCCAAGGTCTACATCGACACAAATGCACATTATGACCCATCCTCAACTCACCCATTTCAACACACCCGCCTCGGTTGCTCCCCTAGATCCAGCAGGCGAACTTGCCTTGGCGCTATGAGACACCTGGAATGGGAGGCAGGCTGCCCAGGCATCCATCCTTAGAACCCTGCTCTGGATAACTTCCTTATGGGATGTCCTGGAGCCATCCCACAGGTCTCGACTGTCCCACAGAAGGAATCATTGCGGTTTGGAGCATCTAACAATTCCCATCGTGGGAAAACCTCCATGTCCTCGCGACACCGTCCCCTTCATGAAGGGGCCGTCATGGACAGAAACTCCGACGTAAGCCAACGTCTGATTCTAGCTCTGTCTTCAGGCATACGGGATCTCGAATCATCTCTGCAGAGGGTGCCTGCCGTCCCCTCACCCCGAAATCTAAGTCTGGCTTGTGTTCTCAGAATTTGTTTCTCACACTCCTGGCCCACAAGCCTTCCAGTTTGGGAATTCTGGAGCCACTATGTGGCACTGTGTCTTCCCTCCAGAAGAAAAACGTTGCCCTCTGGGGCTACCCAGTAACCACAAATGAGTACCATCCTGCACGAAACTCGACTGCACCCCAATGATACAGTCTAGCCTGGGCACTAATTCCCTGTCTGCCACAGCCTGAGCCTGCACCTCCCAATCCACACTCAACAGCTGGCCGAACACTGAGCACATCAGCCACACCATGGCCTTAGGTCTTCATCTCTTCCCAACCTCAGTTTTCAGGCTTCAGAACCTAGACCTTAAATCCAATCACAGTCCAGGAGTGAAAGTGTTGCAGAAATTACAACTCCTTCTTCCCCATGGCCAGAAAACTTGTGGTTGCCATATTGTCCAACGTTCCGTGTAGGAGAAACCAGCATGGTACATTAGGCCACGCCCCGACTTGAGGGGCTCCTTGGGCACAAAAACACATTGTGAAACTCAGTGTGAGACCTATCCTCAAGGAAGGCCTCTCAGTGTCTGGACCAAGAGCCCACATATGGGGCTTGCCATGTTCTTAGGTCCCAATGTTAACCAGAGTTATGGTTGTCCAGTCGCCCCTCCCCAGGTCTCTGCTCTGGAATCCCTCTTTTGGTGGTCTACCTTAGGTAAAAAAATAATAATAATAATAATAAAGTAAACAAAAAAACAAGAAAGGCCTCCTCCCTTCCCACAGAATGACCCCAAACTCTTGGGATCAGGTCAAATCCCCAAAAAAGGAGCCTCATCGATGGCCCATGAGGACACCCCGACATTCCATGGCAATCGGTGACAGATTTCCAGAAAAAAAAAAAAAAAAAAAGCATGAGCCAGCACCTCACATTCGCCCTTTGTTCATATCCCGATGAGTTCTCCTCACGGTCTATAGGTCGGGCCGGCCATACCTACGTCCCCCAACCTAAGTGGAGTTTGTGTTTTCAGACTTTTGTCCAAATAGCCCTGGACCACACACGCTCCACACTTGGGTCCCTGGAGCCACACCTCAGGACTGTGATTCCCTTTCAAGGGAATTCTTCCCATTCCATTGGCCACAACCTTGCAAATGAGGAAAAACCTCCAAAGTCACCGAGGCCATCCCAATAGTGTAGGCCGCCCAGGACAAACAGGGGTGATCTCAAATCAGCTGAGCAACTACCTCCACTCAGACAACAGATGTCCCCAGAGAAGAATATTGAACCGGACAGGCCCTAGGCCCTAGTCAGATCCATTGCTTTGGTTTTTAGGCATCTCTCCTCAGAGGCCTCATTTCCAATACCAGCATATGGTGGTTTCCTGAGGCACCAATAAGAACAAATCTCGTCTCCCCATGGAAAACTTGCTCATTGGAGCTTTGTCATAACCTCTGGTTAGGAGAATCCTTCAGGGCCCTGGTGCCACTGCCCCATACCAAGGTCTCCATGGACTCAAACCAACATTAAGACCATCCTCAGGAAAGTCCATTTCAACTCAGCCCCCTCTGTTGCTACCCCAAGCCAGCAGATCAAACGTTTCTTGTTGCTAGGAGACAATTGGAATGTGAGGCTGGCTGCCCAGGCATCCATACTTAGAACGCTGTTCTGGAAAAATACCTTATAAGACGTCCTGGAGCCATCCAACAAATCTTAATTGTCCCACAGAAGGAATCCTTGCAATTTGGAGCATCTCACAACTCTAATAGTGGGAAAACCCCCATGGACTCATAATGTCCCCCCTTCATGAAGGGGCCAACATGGACAGAAACTCGACCCTGAGCCAAAGTCTGATCCTCGACCTGACTTCAGACGCATGAGATGTCAATTCAGCTCTGCAGAGTGTGCCTGCCATGTCCTTGCCCCGAAACCTAAGCCTAGCTTGTGTTCTCAGACTTCCGTTTTCACTCTCCTGGCCCACAAGCCCTCCAGTTTGGGAATTCCGATGCCACAATGCAGCATGCTGCCTGCCCTCCAGAAGAAAAACTTTGCCCTATGCTGCTAATAAGAAACCCCAAATGATTTTCTAATGCATGCCACTCGATTGTAAAGCAATTATACAGCCTACCCTGTATATTAATGCCCTGTCTGGCACAGCCTGAGACAAGACATCCCAAACGATACCCACACAGCTGGCCCCAACATGGTCACATAGGACCCGCTATGGCTGTAGGTCGTCATCTCTTCCCAACCTCGGTTTTCAGGCTTCAGAACCTAGACCTTATCTCCAATCACTGCCCCGGTGAACGTGATGCAGAAATTAGAATTCCTCCTTCGACATGGCCAGAAACCTTGTGGTTGGCATTTTGTCCAACGTTCAATGTGGGAAATTCTGCATTGTCCGAAAGGCCACGCCAGTGCTTGAGGGCCGCCTAGGGCACAGACATGCATTGTGACCTGCAGCGTGAGTCCCGTATTAAAGTAACGCCTCTCAGTGGCTGGACCAAGATCTTGCATATGGGGCTTGTCATATCCATAGGCCCCCAGGCTTAACCAGAGGGCGAGTATTCCAGTTGTCAGTACCCACTGCTATGCTCTAGATTCCCTCTACAGGGGGGACACATGAAGCAGAAAACAGGACACTTCCCTTCCCACAGAATGACCCCAAACTCTTGGGAGCTGGACATACTACCAGGGAGGGAGACTTCTACGACCCATGAGGCAACTCCTTCATTAAACGGCCATTGTGGACAAAACATCCAGAGACAAAAGCCTGAGCGACTGCCTCCCTCTCACCCTTCTTTCATATCCAGAGGAGCTCCCCTCATGGACTGTAGATCAGGCCTGCCGTAACCTCGGCCCCAAACCTGAGCTGAGTTAGGGATTTTGGATGTCTCTCTGCACAGCCATGGCCCACACGGCCTCCAGGATGGGGTCTCTGGAGCCAGACCACAGAACTGTGCCTGCTCTCTCCTAAGAAACTGCCCATTCCATTGGCCACAACTCTACAAAATAGTAGAAACCTCAAGGTCCCCAAGGACATCCCACTACCGCAAGCCGCACTGGATAAATAAGGGTATTATGACACAAGCTGAGCAACTACTACCTCCATGCAGACACACAGACAGATATCCGCAGAGACAGAAGATTAAACCAGACAGGCCCCTAGGCCCTATTATGAACTCTTACTTTGGTGTCCAGGTATCACTCCTCAAATGCCTGGGTTCGAAGACCAGCATTCGGGGCTTTCCTGAGGCACCAGACAGAAGATCTCTCATCTCCACATGGGAAGCTTCCTTGTTGGAGTTGTGTCAAGCCCTTCGGGTTGGAGAATCCTGCAGAGTCCCTTAGCTACTGCCACATTCCAAGGTCTCCATGGCCACTAAACCACATTATGACTCATCCTCAGGAGAGTCCATTTAAACTCAGCCTTCTGGGTATCTCACCCAAGAGCCCGCAGATTGAGCGTGCCTTGTCTCGACCAGGCAATGGGAAGGTGAGTTGGCGTTTCTCGGCATCCATGCTTAGGCCCCTGCTCTCGAGTCTTTCTGTATGGGGCATCCTGGAACCATCCAATAGTACTCGACTGTCCTGAAGAAGGAAACTTTGAAGTTTGGAGCAGCTCACAACTCCCAGTGTAGGGAAACCTCCCTGGCCTCATGACGCCCCCACCCTTTTCATGTAAGGGCCGTCATAGACACAAACTCCAGCTTGAGGCAACATCTGATACTCGCCCTGACCTCACTGCAGGAGATCTCGATTCAGCCTCTGCAGAGTGGACCTGCCATGCTCTTGGTCCCAAAACTCGTGCTAGCTTGTGTTTTCAGAATTCCTTCCTCACAATCCTGGCCACACCCCTCCAGTTTGGCAATTCTGGAGACACAATGTAGCACTCTGCCTGCCCTCCAGAAGAAAAATGTTGCCCTATAGGGCTAACCGGAAACGCCAAATGAGTAACAACCTGCATGCCACTCGAACATACCCCAATTATACAGTCTAGCCTGTGCACTAAAGCCCTGTCTGACACAGCCTGAGGGCAGACCTCCAGTCCAACACCCAGACAGCTGGCCGTGCACAGAGCATATCACACCCACAATGGCTTTAGGCCATCATCTCTACCCAACCTCAGTTTTCACCTTCAGAACCTAGACATTATCTCCACTCACTGCTCAGGAGTGAACGTGATGCAAGAATCAGAACTTCTCCTTCGCCGTGGCTAGAAACCTAGTGGTTGGCATGTTGTCCAATGTTCATTGTAGGAGAAAGCAGCATGGACTATGAGGCCCCACCTATCCCTGAGGGCCACAATTTGCACAAACACACATTGTGACCCTCAGCGTGAACCCGATCCTCATGTAAAGCCTCTTAGTGACTGGAACAACAGCCCACATATGGGGCTTGCCAAGCCCCTAGTCCCCCAATCTCAACCAGAGTTCGAGATGTCTAGTCACCCCTACTCAGGGCTCTACTCTGGAATCCCTCTTTGGTGGAACACCTGAGGTAAAAAAAAAATACAGAAAGGACTCTTCCCATTCACAGAATGATCCCAAACACTTGGTATCAGGCCAAATCACCAGAGAAAGAATTGTCCATGGCCCTTGAGGACACCCCGACATTCCACGGCCACCGTTGACTCAAAATCCAGAGACAAAAGCCTGAGCAAGCGCCACATACTCGCCCTTTGTTCATAGCCCGGAAAATTCTCACGGTCTGTAGATCGAGCCTTCATACATACATCCCCAAACCTAAGCTGAGTTTGTGTTTTCAGACTTCTGTCCCCACAGTCCTGGCCCACACACTATCCAAGCTGGGGCCCCTGGAGCCACACCTCAGGACTGTAGCTTCCCTCTCCAGGGGATTTCTGCCATTTCCATTGGCCACAACCCTATAGATTAGGAGAATCCTCCAAACTCCCCGAGGCCATCCCAATAGTGTTGGCTGCCCAGGACAAACAGGGATGATCTTTCACAAGTTAGGAAACTACCTCCACTCAGACCCAGAGACAGATATCCCCATAGAATAAGATTGAACTGGACAGGCACTTAGGCTCTAATCGGATCCATTGCTTTTGTTTCCAGGCATCTCTCCTCAGAGGCCTGGTTTCCAATACCAGAATACGGGAGATTACTGAGGCACTCATCAGAAAAATCTCATCTCCACATAGGAAATGTACTCTTTGGAGCTCTATAAAAACCTCTGTTTAGGAGAATCTTTCAGGGCCCCGGATCAAGCGCCCCATTCCAAGGTCTCCATGGACTTAAACCCACATTATGATCTATTGTCGGGAGAGTCCATGTCAACTCAACCCCCTTGGTTTCTCACCCAGGGCCTGCAGATCAAACCTGCCTTGTTGCTAGGAGACAACTAGAATGGGAGGCGGGCTGCCCAGGCATCCATCCTTAGAACCCTACTCTGGAGTCGTTCCACATGGGACATCCTAGAGCCATCCAACAGGTCTCAAGTGTCCCACAGAAGGAATCTTTGCAGTCTGGAGCATCTCACAACTCCCATTGTGGGAAAATCTACATGGCCTCTTGAGACGCTCCACTTTATAAAGGGGCCATCATGGACAGAAACTCCAACCTGGGCAAACGTCTGATATTCGCCCTGACTTCAGGTGCATGAGATCTTGATTCAGCTCTGAAGAGTGTGCCTTCTGTGCACTCACCCCCAAAACTAAGCCTAGCTTGTGTTCTCAGACTACCGTCCTCACACCCCTGCCCCAAAAGCCCTACAGATTGGCAATACTGGGGCCATAATGCAGCACACTGCCTGCCCTCCAGAAGAAAAACGTTGCCTTATGGAGCTACCTAGAAACCCGAATAAGGATCAACTGAACACCACTCGACTGCACCCCAAATATGCAGTCTACCCTGTCTAATGCCTTGTCTGACACAGCATGAGCCCACACCTCCAGACCTACGCTCAACAGCTGGCTGCACACTGAGCTCATTGGACCCATCAGGTCCTTAGGTCTTCATCTCTTCCAACCTCAGTTTTCGGGTTTCAGAACCTAGACCTAAACTCCAAACACTGTCCAGGGGTGAACGTGATGCAGAAATCACAACTCTTCCTTCGCCATGGCTGGAAACCTTGTGGTTGGCATATTCTCCAACGTTCAGTGTAGAATAATCTAGCGTGGCCAATGAGGCACTTCCCATGCTTGAGGGCCTTGTTGGGCACAAATAGGCATTGTGAACCTCAGCATGAGCCCTGTCCTCAAGGAAGGCCTCTCAGTGTCTGAATCAAGAGCCCGCCTATTGGACTTGCCATGCCCCTAGGCCCCCAAACTTAAACAGAGGTGGGGATATCCAGTTGTCCCTCCCAAGGACTCTGCTCTGGAATCCCTCTTTTATTGGGACACTTGAGGTACATAAAATAAAATATAAAATAAAATAAAATAAAAAACAGAAAAGACTCCTCCCATCCCACAGAATGTACCCAAACTCTTGGGATCGGGTCAAATCCTCAGAGAAGGAAAGCCATCCACAACCCATGAGGCCACGCCAGCATTCCACCCACATTTTTGACACAAATCCAGAGACAAAACCTGAGCAAGCACCTCAAACTCACCCTTTTTCATATCCCTAAGTGTTATCATGGTCTGTAGATTGGGCGTGCCATACCTATGTCCCCAATCCTAAGCGGAGTTTGTGTTTTCAGACTTTTGTCCCCACAGGCCTGGCCCACACAGCCTCAAGGCTGGGCCCCTAGAGCCAAACTCAGAACTGTGCCTGCCCTCTCCAGGGGATTTCTGCCCATTCCATTGGCCACAAACCTATAGATTGGGAGAAACTCCAAAGTCCGGAAGCCATCCCAATATTATAGGCTGCCCAGGACAAACAGGTGCGATCTAACACAAGCTGAGCAACTACATCCCCTCAGATCCTTAGACACGTATCCTCAGGAAAGAGATTGAACCGGACAGGCACCTAGGCCCTAATCATCTCGATTGCTTTTGTTTCCAGTCATCTCTCCTCAGAGGCCTGGTATCCCATACCAGCATATGGGAGATTCCTTAGGCACTCATCAAAACAATTATCTTCTCTACATAGGAAACGTACTCTTTAGAGCCCATCAATACCTCCGGTTATGAACGTCCCACAAGGCCCCGGATCAAGCACCCCATTCCAAGGACTCCATGGACACAAATGCACATTATGACCCATCCTCAACTCACCCATTTCAACACACCCGCCTCGGTTGCTCCCCTAGATCCAGCAGATCGAACTTGCCTTGGCGCTATGAGAAACCTGGAATGGGAGGCAGGCTGCCCAGGCATCCATCCTTAGAACCCTGCTCTGGATAACTTCCTTATGGGATGTCCTGGAGCCATCCAACAGGTCTCGACTGACCCACAGAAGGAATCATTGCGGTTTGGAGCATCTCACAATTCCCATCGTGGGAAAACCTCCATGTCCTCGTGACACCGTCCCCTTCATGAAGGGGCCGTCATGGACAGAAACTCCGACGTAAGCCAACGTCTGATCCTAGCTCTGTCTTCAGGCATACGGGATCTCGAATCATCTCTGCAGAGGGTGCCTGCCGTCCCCTCACCCCGAAATCTAAGTCTGGCTTGTGTTCTCAGAATTTTTTTCTCACACTCCTGGCCCACAAGACTTCCAGTTTGGGAATTCTGGAGCCACTATGTGGCACTGTGTCTTCCCTCCAGAAGAAAAACGTTGCCCTCTGGGGCTACCCAGTAACCACAAATGAGTACCATCCTGCACGAAACTCGACTGCACCCCAATGATACAGTCTAGCCTGGGCACTAATTCCCTGTCTGCCACAGCCTGAGCCTGCACCTCCCAACCCACACTCAACAGCTGGGCGAACACTGAGCACATCAGCCACACCATGGCCTTAGGTCTTCATCTCTTCCCAACCTCAGTTTTCAGGCTTCAGAACCTAGACCTTAAATCCAATCACAGTCCAGGAGTGAAAGTGTTGCAGAAATTAGAACTCCTTCTTCCCCATGGCCAGAAAACGTGTGGTTGCCATATTGTGCAACGTTCAGTGTAGGAGAAACCAGCATGGTACATTAGGCCACGCCCTGACTTGAGGGGCTCCTTGGGCACAAAAACACATTGTGAAACTCAGTGTGAGACCTATCCTCAAGGAAGGCCTCTCAGTGTCTGGACCAAGAGTCCACATATGGGGCTTGCCATGTTCTTAGGTCCCAATGTTAACCAGAGGTCTGGTTGTCCAGTCGCTCCTCGCCAGGACTCTGCTCTTGGATCCCTCTTTTGGTGGTCCACCTTAGGTAAAAAAAAATAATAATACTAAAAAAATAAAGAAAAAAACAAGAAAGGCCTCCTCCCTTCCCACAGAATGACCCCAAACTCTTGGGATCGGGTCAAATCCCCAGAAAGGGAGCCTCATCAATGACCCATGAGGACACCCCGACATTCCATGGCAATCGGTGACACATTTCCAGAAAAAAAAAAAAAGCATGAGCCAGCACCTCACATTCGCCCTTTGTTCATTTCCCGAAGAGTTCTCCTCACGGTCTATAGATCGGGTCGGCCATACCTACATCCATCAACCGAAGTGGAGTTTGTGTTTTCAGACTTTTGTCCAAATAGCCCTGGACCAAACACGCTCCACAATTGGGACCCTGGAGCCACAACTCAGGACTGTGCTTCCCTTTCAAGGGAATTCTTCCCATTCCATTGGCCACAACCTTGCAAATGAGGAAAAACCTCCAAAGTCACCGAGGCCATCTTAATAGTGTAGGCCGCCCAGGACAAATAGGGGTGATCTCAAAACAGCTGAGCAACTACCTCCACTCAGACAACAGATGTCCCCAGAGAAGAATATTGAACCGGACAGGCCCCAAGGCCCTAATCAGATCCATTGCTTTGGTTTTCAGGCATCTCTCCTCAGAGGCCTCCTTTCCAATACCAGCATATGGTGGTTTCCTGAGGCACCAATAAGAACAAATCTCGTCTCCCCATGGAAAACTTGCTCATTGGAGCTTTGTCATAACCTCTGGTTAGGAGAATCCTTCAGGGCCCTGGTGCCACTACCCCATACCAAGGTCTCCATGGACTCAAACCAACATTAAGACCATCCTCAGGAAAGTCCATTTCAACTCAGCCCCCTCTGTTGCTACCCCAAGCCAGCAGATCAAACGTTTCTTGTTGCTAGGAGACAATTGGAATGTGAGGCTGGCTGCCCAGGCATTCATACTTAGAACCCTGTTCGGGAAAAATACCGTATAAGACGTCCTGGAGCCATCCAACAAATCTTAATTGTCCCACAGAAGGAATCCTTGCGGTTTGGAGCATCTCACAACTCCAATAGTGGGAAAACCCCCATGGACTCATAATGTCCCCCCTTCATGAAGGGGCCAACATGGACAGAAACTCAACCCTGAGACAAAGTCTGATCCTCGACCTGACTTCAGACGCATGAGATGTCAATTCAGCTCTGCAGAGTGTGCCTGCCATGTCCTTGCCCCGAAACCTAAGCCTAGCTTGTGTTCTCAGACTGCCGTCCTCACTCTCCTGGCCCACAAGCCCTCCAGTTTGGGAATTCCGATGCCACAATGCAGCACTCTGCCTGCCCTTCAGAAGAAAAACTTTGCCCTATGCTGCTAATAAGAAACCCCAAATGATTTTCTAATGCATGCCACTTGATTGTAAAGCAATTATACAGCCTACCCTGTATACTAATGCCCTGTCTGGCACACCCTGAGACAAGACATCCCAAACGATACCCAGACAGCTGGCCCCAACCTGGACACATAGGACCCGCTATGGCTGTAGGTCGTCATCTCTTCCCAACCTCGGTTTTCAGGCTTCAGAACCTAGACCTTATCTCCAATCACTGCCCAGGGGTGAACGTGATGCAGAAATTAGAATTCCTCCTTCCCCATGGCCAGAAACCTTGTGGTTGGCATGTTGTCCAACGTTCAATGTGGGAAAACCTGCATTGTCCGAAAGGCCACGCCAGTGCTTGAGGGCCGCCTAGGGCACAGACATGCATTGTGACCTGCAGCGTGAGTCAACGTATTAAAGTAACGCCTCTCAGTGGCTGGACCAAGATCCTGCATATGGGGCTTGTCATATCCATAGGCCCCCAGGTTTAACCAGAGGGCGAGTATTCCAGTTGTCAGTACCCACTGCTATGCTCTAGAATCCCTCTACTGGGGGGACACATGAAGCAGAAAACAGGACACATCCCTTCCCACAGAATGACCCCAAACTCTTGGGGGCTGGACAAACTACCAGAGAGGGAGACTTCTACGACCCATGAGGCAACTCCTACATTAAACGGCCATTGTGGACAAAACATCCAGAGACAAAAGCCTGAGCGACTGCCTCCCTCTCACCCTTCTTTCATATCCAGAGGAGCTCCCCTCATGGACTGTAGATCAGGCCTGCCGTAACCTCGGCCCCAAACCTGAGCTGAGTTAGGGTTTTTGGATGTCTGTCTGCACAGCCATGGCCCACACAGCCTCCAGGCTGGGGTCTCTGGAGCCACACCACAGAACTGTGCCTGCTCTCTCCTAAGAAACTGCCCATTCCATTGGCCACAACTCTACAAAATAGTAGAAACCTCAAGGTACCCAAGGACATCCCACTACCGCAAGCCGCACTGGACAAATACTGGCATTATGACACAAGCTGAGCAACTACTACCTCCATGCAGACACACAGACAGATATCCGCAGAGACAGAAGATTGAACCAGACAGGCCCCTAGGCCCTATTATGAACTCTTGCTTTGGTGTCCAGGTATCACTCCTCAGAGGCCTGGGTTCGAAGACCAGCATACGGGGCTTTCCTGAGGCACCAGACAGAAGACCTCTCATCTCCACATGGGAAGCTTCCTTGTTGGAGTTGTGTCAAGCCCTTCGGGTTGGAGAATCCTGCAGAGTCCCTTAGCTACTGCCACATTCCAAGGTCTCCTTGGCCACCAACCCACATTATGACTCATCCTCAGGAGAGTCCATTTAAACTCAGCCTTCTGGGTAGCTCACCCAAAAGCCCGCAGATTGAGCGTGCCTTGTCTCGACCAGGCAATGGGAAGGTGAGTTGGCGTTTCTCGGCATCCATGCTTAGGGCCCTGCTCTCGAGTCTTTCTGTATGGGGCATCCTGGAACCATCCAATAGTACTCGACTGTCCTGAAGAAGGAACTTTGAAGTTTGGAGCAGCTCACAACTCCCAGCGTAGGGAAACCTCCCTGGCCTCATGACGCCCCCACCCCCTTCAGGAAGGGGCCGTCATGGACACAAACTCCAGCTTGAGGCAACATCTGATACTCGCCCCGACCTCACCTGCAGGAGATCTCGATTCAGCCTCTGCAGAGTGGGCCTGCCATGCTCTTGGCCCCAAAACTCGTGCTAGCTTGTGTTTTCAGACTTCCTTCCTCACAATCCTGGCCACACCCCTCCAGTTTGGCAATTCTGGAGACACAATGCAGCACTCTGCCTGCCCTCCAGAAGAAAAATGTTGCCCTATAGGCCTAACCAGAAACGCCAAATGAGTAACAACCTGCATGCCACTCGACCATACCCCAATTATACAGTCTAGCCTGTGCACTAAAGCCCTGTCTGAAACAGCCTGAGGGCAGACCTCCAGTCCAACACCCAGACAGCTGGCCATAAACAGAGCATATCACACCCACAATGGCTTTAGGCCATCAACTCTACACAACCTCAGTTTTCACCTTCAGAACCTAGACCTTATCTGCACTCACTGCTCAGGAGTGAACGTGATACAAGAATCAGAACTTCTCCTTCGCCTTGGCAAGGAACCTAGTGGTTGGCATGTTTTTCCAACGTTCAGTGTAGTTGAAACCAGTGTGGCCCATGATGCCCCGCCCATGTTTATGGGCCACATTGGTCACAAACACACATTGTGTCCCTCAGCCTGATCCCAGGCCTCAGGTAAGGCCTCTCAGTGGCTGGATGAAGAGTCAGCATATTCGGCTTGCCATGCCCCTAGGCCCCAAATTTTACCCATAGTTCGGGTTCTCCCTTCACTTTTCCCCAGGGCTCATCTTTGGAATTACTCTTTTGGCGGGACACCTGAGGTAACAAACCTGAAAGGAGTCCTCCCATTCCACAGATTGATGAAAAGCAATTGGGATCGGACCAAATCCCCAGAGAGAAAGATTCGTCCATGGCCCATGAGGCTTCCCCGACATTCCACGGCCATCTCTGATACAAAATCCAGAGACAAAAGCCTGAGCAAGTGCCTCAGACTCGCTCTTTCTTTATATCCGGAAGAGTTCTTCTCATGGTTTATAGATCGGGCCTGCCATACCTACCTCCCCAAAGCTAAGCTGAGTTTGTGTTTTCAGACTTCTGTCCCCAAAGTCCTGAGCCACACACCTTCCAGGCTGGGGCCCCAGGTGTCACACACTAGGACTGTGTCTACCCAATCCATGGGAATTCTGCCCATTCCATGGTCCAAAACCGTAAAATTAGGAGAACCCTCCAAATCCCTGAGGCCATCCCAATAGTGCAGGTCGCCCGGGACAAACAAGGGCGGTCCGATACCAGCTGAGCATCTACCTCTTCTCATACCATAGATGGATGTCCCCTGAGAAGCAGATTGAACCAGACAGGACCCTAGGCCATAATCGGATACATTGCTTTGGTTTACAGGCATGTCTCCTCAAAAGCCTGGATTACAATACAAGCATAGGGGTGTTCCTGAGGCACCCATCAAAACAAATCTCGTCTCCACAAGGAACCTTGTGCATCGAGCTATGTCAAATGCTTAGGAGAATACTTCAGGGTCCCGGTGCCACCGCTCCATTTTAAGGCCCTCATGGACACAAACACACATTAGGACCCATCCTCAGGAAAGTCCATTTCAAGTCAGTCACTCCTGTTGCTCACGCAGAGCCATCAGATCTAAACTCTCTTGTTGCTAGGAGAAAATTGGAATGCGAGGTCTGCTTCCCAGTCATCCATTCTCGAATGGTGCCCTGGAGTCATTCCATATGGGATGTCCTGAAGCTGCCCAACAGGTCTCAATTGTCCCGCAGAAGGTATCCTTGAAGGGGGCATCCCACAACACCCAACGTGGGAAAACCTACATGGCCTCGAGATTTCGCTCTCTTCATGAAGGGGCCGTCATGCACATAAACTCCAACGTGAGACAACGTCTGATCCTCGCCCTGACTTCAGATGCATGAGATATTGGTTCAGATCTACAGTGGTCCCTGCCGTGTCCTCGCCCTGATACACAAGTCCAGCTTGTGTTCTCAGACTTCCGTCCTCACACTCCTGGACACGAAGCCCTCAAGTTTGGCAATTCCGGACCGACAATGAAGCACTCTGCCTGCCCTCTAGAAAACAAATTTTGCCTAATGAGCTGCCCAGGCAACTTATATGAGGATAAATCTACATGGCACTCGACTTTACCCAAATTATATAGTCTACGGGGGCACTAATGCACTGTCTGACACAACCTGAGCCCGGACCTCCTGACCAACACCCAGACAGCTGACCGCACACTGAGCACATCAGACCCGCCATGGCCTTAGGTTATCATCTCTTCCCTACCTCTGTTTTCAGGCTTCAGAATCTAGACCTTATCTCCAATCACTGCCCAAGGGTGACTGTGATGCAGAAATCAGAACTCTTCCTTACCCATGGCAAGAAATCTTGTCATTGGCAGGCTGTCCAACGTTCAGTGTAGGAGAAACCAGGATTCACCATGAGGCCCCGCCCATTCTTGTTTGCGAAGTGGGCATAAACACGCATTGTGACCCTCAGTGTGAGTCCTGTCCTCTAGTAAGTCCTCTCAGTCGCTCGACCATAGATGTCATAATGGGCTTGACATGTCCCTAGGCCCAAATTTGTAACCAGATTTCTGGTTGTCCAGTCGGCCCTCCCCAGGGCTCTACTCTGGAATACCTCATTTGGTGGGACACCTGAGGTTAAAAAACAAAACAAGGCAAATCACAACAACAACAAAACGGACTTCTTCCATCCCACAGAATGACCCCAAAATCTTGTGATGGGGACAAACCACCAGAGAGTAAGACTCGTCCATTTCCCATGAAGTCAACCGGAAATTTCATGACCATGAGTGACACGATATCCAGAGACAAAACTTGAGCAAGAGCCTGACACTCGCCCCTTATTCATATCCCGAAGAGTTCTCCTCATGGTCTGTAGATCAATCCTGCCATACCGATGACCAGAAACATAAGCCGCGTTTGTGTTTTCAGACAACTGTCCAAACAGCTCTGCCTACACACCCTACAGGCTCAGGCCCCTGGAGCCAAACCTGAGGACTGTACTTGCCCTCTCCAAGGGAATTGTATGTGCCCATTCCAATGGCCACAACCTACTAATAGGATAAACCTCCAAACTGCCTGAGGCCATCCCAATAGTGGTGGCTTCCCAGGACAAACAGGGGCAATCTGAGCTCATCTGAGCACCTACCTGCACTCAGACGCATAGACTGATGTCCCCAGAGGTAAAAAGGAACGAACAGGCCCCTAGGCACTATTCGGATCCATTGCTGTGGTATCCAGTCATCTCTCCTCAGAGGCCTGGATTTCAATACCAGCGTATGGCTGTTTCTTGACTCACCCATCAGAAAACATCTCATCTACATATGGGAAACTTGCACGTTGGAGCTGTGTCAAAGCCTCTGTTTAGGAGAACCCTTCAGGACCCCAGTGCCACCGCTACATTCCAAGGTCTCCATAGACACAAAAAGACATTCGGACCCATCCACAGGAGAGTTTATTTCAACTCAGCCTCCTGGGTTGCTCCCCCAGATCCAGCAGATCTAACCTGTCTTGTTGCTAGGACACAATTGGAATGCGAGGTGGGCTACCCAGCCATCCATCCTTAGAACCCTGCTCGGAATCGTTGCCCTGGAGCCAACCAACAGGTCTCAATTGTCCTGCAGAAGAATCTTTGCAGTTTGGAGCTTCTCACAACTAACATCGTGGGAAAACCCCCACGGCCTCATGACCCCCCCCCACCCCTTCATGAAGGGCCATGAGGGACAGAAACTCCAACCTGAGCGATCTTCTGATCCTCGCCCTGACATCATAAGCACGAGATCTCGATTCAGGTCTGTAGATTGTTCCTGCCTTGTCCTCACCCAGAAACCTAAGCCTAGCTTGTTCTCAGATTTCATTCCTCAGACTACTGGCCCACAAGCCTCCAGTTTGAAAACCAGAACTATAATGCAGCACTCTTCCTGCCCTCAGGAAGAAAAACATTGCCCTCTGGGGCTACCCAGAAACTCCAAAAGAGGATCAACGTGCACGCCATACGACTGTACCCCAAATATATAGGCTGACCTGGGCACTATTGCCCTTTTTGACACAGCCTGAGCCTGGATTACCTGGCCCCACACAGAAAGCTGGCCGCTCACTGAGCACATCGGACCCGCCATGGTCTTAGGTCGTCATCTCTTCCCAACCTCGGTTGTCAAGTTTCAGAACCTAGACCTTATCTCCAATCACTGCCCAGGCTTGAAAGTGATGCAGAAATCACAACTCCTTCCCCGTGGCAAGAAACCATGTGGTTGGCATGTTGCCAACGTTCAGTGTAGTTGAAACCAGGGTGGCCCATGAGGCCCCGCTCATGTTTGCGGGCCACATTGGTCAAAACCACACATTGTGACCCTCACCCTGATCCCAGTCCTCAATAAGGCCTCTCAGTGGCTGGATGAAGAGATAGCATATTGGGCATGCCATGCCCCTAGGCCCCAAATTTTACCCATAGTTCGGGTTCTCCCTTCACTTTTCCCCAGGGCTCTTCTTTGGAATTCCTCTTTTGGCGGGACACCTGAGGTAACAAACCTGAAAGGAGTCCTCCCATTCCACAGATTGACGAAAAACAATTGGGATCGGGCCAAATCCACAGAGAGGAAGATTCGTCCATGGCCCATGAGGCCTCCCCAACATTCCACGGCCATCTCTGTTACAAAATCCAGAGACAAAAGCCTGAGCAAGCCCCTCAGACTCACTCTTTCTTCATATCCGGAAGAGTTCTTCTCATGGTTTATAGATCAGGCCTGCCATACCTACGTCCCCAAACCTAAGCTGAGTTTGTGTTTTCAGACTTCTGTCCTCAAAGTCCTGGGCCACACACCCTCCAGGCTGGGGCCCCTGGAGTCACACAGTAGGACTGTGCGTACCCAATCCATGGGAATTCTGCCGATGCCATTGTCCAAAACAGTAAAATTTGGAGAACCCTACAAATCGCTGAGGCCATCCCAATAGTGCAGGTCGCCCGGGACAAACAAGGGCGGTCTGATACCAGCTGAGCATCTACCTCCACTCATACCATAGATGGATGTCCCCTGAGAAGAAGATTGAACCAGACAGGACCCTAGGCCATAATCGGATACATTGCTTTGGATTACAGGCATGTCTCCTCAAAAGCCTGGATACCAATACCAGCATAGAGGTTTTCCTGAGGCACCCATCAAAACAAATCTCGTCTCCACAAGGAACCTTGTGCATCGAGCTATGTCAAAAGCTTAGGAGAATACTTCAGGGTCTCGGTGCCACCGCCCCATTTTAAGGCCCTCATGGACACAAACACACATTAGGACCCATCCTCAGGAAAGTCCATTTCAAGTCAGCCACCCCGGTTTCTCCCGCAGAGCCATCAGATCTAAACTGTCTTGTTGCTGGGAGACAATTGGAATGCGAGGCCGGCTTCCCAGGCATCGAACCTCGAACAGTGCCCTGGAGTCATTCCATATGGGATGTCCTGAAGCTGCCCAACAAGTCTCAATTGTCCCGTAGAAGGAATCCTTGAAGTGGGCATCCCACAACTCCCAACGTGGGAAAAACTCCATGGCCTTGAGATTCCGCTCCCTTCATGAAGGGTCCGTCATGCACAGAAACTCCAACCTGAGCCAACGTCTAATCCTCGCCCTGACTTCAGATGCATGAGATATAGGTTCAGATCTACAGTGGTACCTGCCGTGTCCTTGCCCTGAAACCCAAGTCTAGCTTGTGTTCTCAGACTTCTGTCCTCACACTCCTGGACACGAATCCCTCAAGTTTAAAATTCCGGACCGACAATTAAGCACTCTGCCTGCACTCTAGAAAACAAATTTTGCCTAATGAGCTGCCCAGACAACTTATATGAGGATAAATCTTCATGGCACTCGACTGTACCCAAAGTATATAGTCTAAACTGGGCACTAATGCACTCTCTGACACAACCTGAGCCCGGATCTCCTGACCAACACCCAGACAGCTGACCGCACACTGAGCACATCAGACCCGCCATGGCCTTAGGTCATCATCTCTTCCCTACCTCAGTTTTTAGGCTTCAGAACCTAGACCTTATCTCCAATCACTGCCCAGTGGTGCCTGTGATGCAGAAATCAGAACTCTTCCTTACCCATGGCAAGAAACCTTGTGGTTGGCATGTTGTCCAACGTTCAGTGTACGAGAAACCAGGATTCACCATGAGGCCCTGCCCATTCTTGTTTGCGAAGTGGGCATAAACACGCATTGTGACCCTCAGCGTGAGTCCTGTGCTCTAGTAAGTCCTCTCAGTGGCTCGACCATTAGATGTCTTAATGGGCTTGACATGTCCCTAGGCCACAATTTTTAACCACATTTCTTGTTGTCCGGTCGGCCCTCCCCAGGGCTCTACTCTGGAATCCCCCATTTGGTGGGACACCTGAGGTTAAAAAACAAAACAAGGCAAATCAACAACAACAACAAAAGGGACTTCTTCCATCCCCAGAATGACCCAAAACTCCTTGGACGGGGCCAAACCCCCAGAGTGTAAGACTCGTCCATTTCCCATGAAGTCACCAGGAAATTTCACGACCATGAGTGACACGATATCCAGAGACAAAAACTTGAGCACGAGCCTCACACTCGCACCTTATTCATATCCCGAAGAGTTCTCCTCATGGTCTGTAGATCAATCCTGCCATACCTATGACCTGAAACATAAGCCGCGTTTGTGTTTTCAGACTGTCCAAACAGCTCTGCCGACACACCCTACAGGCTCAGGCCCCTGGAGCCAAACCTGAGGATTGTACTTGCCCTCTACAAGGGAATTGTATGTGCCCATTCCAATGGCCACAACCTACTAATAGGATAAACCTCCAAACTCCCTGAGGCCATCCCAATAGTGGTGGCTTCCCAGGACAAACAGGGGCAATCTGAGCCCATCTGAGCACCTACATGCTCTCAGACGCATAGACTGATGTCCCCAGAGGTAAAAATGTACGAACAGGCCCCTAGGCCCTATTCGGATCCATAGCTGTGGTATCCAGTCATCTCTCCTCAGAGGCCTGGATTTCAATACCAGCATATGGCTGTTTCCTGACTCATCCGTCAGAACAAATCTCATCTACATATGGGAAACTTGCACGTTGGAGCTGTGTCAAAGCCTCTGTTTGAAAAAACCCTTCAGGACCCCAGTGCCACCCCTTCATTCCAAGGTCTCCATAGACACAAAAACATATTAGGATCCATCCACAGGAGAGTCCATTTCAACCCAGATACAGATTGCTCGCCCAGATCCAGCAGATATAACCTGTCTTGTTGCTAGGACAGAATTGGAATGCAAGGTGGGCTACCCAGGCATCCATCCTTAGAACCCTGCTCGGAATCGTTGCCCTGGAGCCAACCAACATGTCTCAATTGTCCTGCACAAGAATCTTTGCACTTTGGACCTTCTCACAACTAACATCGTGGGAAACCCCCCACGAACTCGAGACCCCGCCCCTTCATGAAGGGGTCATCAGGGACAGAAACACCAACCTGAGCGATCTTCTGATCCTCACCCTGACTTCAGAAGCACGAGATCTCGATTCAGGTCTGTAGATTGTTCCTGCCTTGTCCTCACCCAGAAACCTAAGCCTAGCTTGTGTTATCAGATTTCCGTCTTCAGACTACTGGCCCACAAGCCCTCCAGTTTGCAAACCAGAACTATAATGCAGCACTCTGCCAGCCTTCAGGAAGAAAAACATAGCCCTGTGGGGCTACCCAGAAACTCCAAATGAGGATCAACCTGCATGCCATTCGACTGTACCCCAAATATATAGGATGACCTAGGCACTATTGCTTTTTCTGACACAGCCTGAGCCTGGACTTCCTGGCCCCACCCAGAAAGCGGGTCGAACACTGAGCACGCGGGACGAGCCATGGCCTTAGGTCGTCATCTCTTCCCAACCTCGGTTGTCAAGTCTCAGAACCTAGACCTTATCTCCAATCACTGCCCAGGCTTGTAAGTGATGCAGAAATCACAACTCCTTCCCCGTGGCTAGAAACCATGTGGTTGGCATGTTTTCCAATGTTCAGTGTAGTTGAAACCAGTGTGGCCCATGAGGCCCCGCCCATGTTTATGGGCCACATTGGTCACAAACACACATTGTGACCCTCAGCCTGATCCCAGTCCTCAGGTAAGGCCTCTCAGTGGCTGGATGAAGAGACAGCATATTGGGCTTGCCATGCCCCTAGGCCCCAAATTTTACCCATAATTCGGGTTGTCCCTTCGCTTTTCCCCAGGGCTCTTCTTTGGAATTCCTCTTTTGGCGGGACACCTAAGGTAACCAACCTGAAAGGAGACCTCCCATTCCACAGATTGACGAAAAAGAATTGGGATCGGTCCAATTCCACAGAGAGGATGATTCGTCCATGGCCCATGAGGTTTCCCAGACAATCCACGGCCATCGCTGATACCGAATCTAGAGACAAAAGACTGAACAAGCACCTCAGACTCGCTCTTTCTTCATATCCTGAAGAGTTCTTCTCATGGTTTATAGATCGGGCCTGCCATACCTACGTCTCCAAACCTAAGCTGAGTTTATGTTTTCAGAATTCTGTCCTCAAAGTCCTGGGCCACACACCCTCCAGGCTGCGGTCCCTGGAGCCACACATAAGGACTGTGCCTACCCAATCCATGGGAACTCTGCCCATTCCATTGTCCAAAACCGTAAAATTAGGAGAACCCTCCAAATCCCTGAGGCCATCCCAATAGGGCATGTCGCCCCTGACATACAAGCGCGGTCTGATAGCAGCTGAGCATCAACCTCCACTCATACCATAGATGGATGTCCCCAGAGAAGAAGATTGAACCAGACAGGACCCTGGCCAATCGGATCCATTGCTTTGGTGACAGGCATGTCTCCTCAAAAGCCTGGATTCCAATACCAGCATAGGTGTTTTCCTGAGGTAGCAATCAGAACAAATCTCGTCTCCACAAGGAAACATGTGCATCGAGCTCTGTCAAAAGCTTAGGAGAATACTTCAGGGTCCCGGTGCCACGGCCCCATTCCAAGGCCCCATGGACACAAAGGCACATTAGGACCCATCCTGAGGAAAGTCCATTTCAAGTCAGTCACCCCGGTTGCTCCCGCAGAGCCATCAGATCTAAACTGGCTTGTTGCTAGGAGACAATTGGAATGCGAGGCTGGCTTCCCAGGCATCCTCCCTCGAACGGTGCTATGGAGTCACTCCATATGGGATGTCCTGGAGCTGCCCAAATGTCTCAATTGTCCCGCAGAAGGAATTCTTGAAGGGGGCAACCCACAACTCCCACGTGGGAAAAACTCCATGGACACGAGATTCCGCTCTCTTCATGAAGGAGCCGTCAGGCACAGAAACTCCAACCTAAGCCAAAGTCTAATTCTCTCCCTGATTTGAAATGGATGAGATATAGGTTCAGATCTGCAGGGGGTACCTGCCGTGCCCTTGCCCTGAGCCCAAGTATAACTTTTGTTCTCAGAATTCCGACCTCACTCTCCTGGCCTCAAAGCCCTCATGATTGGTAAATCCGGTCCCACAATTAAGCACATGGCCTGCTTTCTAAAAAAAAAATATTGCCAGGTACCCCACCTGGCATTCCAATTTTCTCCTAGCTACAAGAAAGGTTAGATCTGCTGGATCTGGGGGAGCAACTGAGGAGGCCGAGTTGAAATTGACTCTCCTGTGGATGTGTCCTAATATGTTTTTGTGTCTATGGAGACCTTGGAATAAAGCGGTGGCACTGGGTCCCTGATGGGTTCTTCTAAACAGAGACTTTGACACAGCTCCCCGTGCAAGTTTCCCATATGTAGATGAGATTTGTTCTGATGGGTGAGTCAAGAAACAGCCATATGCTGGTATTGAAATCCAGGCCTCTGAGGAGACATGCCTGGAAACCATAGCAATGGATTCGATTAGTGCCTAGTGGTCTGTTCATTCCTTTTTTCCTCTGGGGACATCAGTCTATGGGTCTGAGTGCAGGTAGGTGCTCTGATGTGCTCAGATTGCTCCTGATTGTCCTGGGAAGCCACCACTATTGGGATGGCCTCAGGAACTTTGAAGGTTTATCCTATTAGTAGGATTGTGGCCATTGGAATGGGTACACACAATTCCCTTGGAGAGGGCAAGTACAGTCCTCAGGTTTGGCTCCAAGGGCCTGAGCCTTTGGGGTGTGTAGGCCAGGGCTGTTTGGACAGTTGTCTGAAAACACAACCTCGGCTTATGTTTTGGGTCATAGGTATGGCAGGACTGATCTACAGAACATGAGAAGAACTCTTCGAGATATGAAAAAAGGGCGAGTGTGAGGCTCTTGCTCAAGTTTATCTCTGGATATCGTGTGACTCATGGTCGTGAAATTTCCGGGTGACTTCATGGGAAATGGACGAGTCTTACTCTTTAGAAGGTTGGCCTCGTCCAAAGAGTTTGGTGTGTTTATGCCCTCGTCGCACTTGAGAATGGGCTGGGCCTCAGGGTGAATGCTGGTTTCTCCTACACTGAACGTTGGACAACATGCCAACCACAAGGTTTCTTGCCATGGGTAAGGAGGAGTTCTGATTTCTAAATACCATCACCCCTGGGCAGTGATTGGAGAAAAGGTAGGTTCTGAAGCCTGAAAACTGAGGTATGGAAAAGATGATGTCCGAGGGCCATGGCTGGTCTGTTGTGCTCTTTGTGGTCAGCTGTCTGTGTGTTAGTCAGGAGGTCCAGGCTCAGGTGTGTCAGACCGTGCATTAGTGCACAGCTTAGAGTATATAATTTACGTACAGTCAAGTGGCGTGTAGGTTTATCCTCATATGATGTGCCTGGGCAGCTCATGAGGCAATATTTTTTTTCTAGAGGGCAGGCAGAGTGCTGCACAGTGGGTTCGGAATTGCCAAACTTGAGGTCTTCTGGGCCAGGAGTGTGAGGACGGAAGTCTGAGAAGACAAGCTAGACTTGGGTTTCAGGGCGAGGGCACGGCAGGTACCCCCTGCAGATCTGAACCTATATCTCATGCATCTGAAGTCAGGGCGAGGATCAGACGTTGGCTCAGGTTGGAGTTTCTGAGCATGATGGCCGCTTCAGGAAGGGAGCGGAATCTCGAGGCCATTGAGGTTTTCCCACGTTGGGAGTTGTGGGATGCCCCCTTCAAGGATTCCTTCTGCGGGACTATTGAGAACTGTTGGACAGCTCCAGGACATCCCATATGGAATGACTCCAGAGCACCGTTCGCGGATGGATGCCTGGGAAGCCCGCCTCGCATTCCAATTGTCTCCTAGCAACAAGACAGTTTAGATCTGATGGCTCAGCAGGTGTTACCGGGGTGGCTGAGTTGAAATGGACTTTCCGGAGGATGGGTCCTAATGTTTGTTTGTATCCCTGAGGGCCTTGGAATGGGGCGGTGGCACCGGCACCCTGAAGTATTCTCCTAAGCCTTTGACATAGCTCCCATGCACAAGTTTCCTTGTGGAGACGAGATTTGTTCTGATGGGTGCCTCAGGAGAAGCCCTATGCTGGTATTGGAATCCAGGCTTTTGAGGAGACATGCCTGTAAACCAAAGCTATGGATCCCATTATGTCCTAGGGTCCTGCCTGGTTCAATCTTCTTCTCTGGGGACATCCATCTATGGTATGAGTGGAGGTTGATGCTCAGCTGGTGTCAGACGGCCCTTGTTTGTCCGGGACAACCTACACCATTGGGATGGCCTCAGGGACTATGGAGGGTTCTCCTAATTTGAACGGTTTGAGACAATGGCATGGGCAGAATTCCCATGGATTGGGTAGGCACAGTACTAATGTGTGGCTCCAGGGGCTCAGTCTGGAGGGCATGTGGCCCAGGAATTTGAGGACAGAAAACAAAAAACACAAACTCATCTTAGGTTTGGGCACGTAGGTATGGCAAGCCCGACCTACAAACCAGGAGAAGAACTCTTCAGGATATGAAGAAAGAGCGAGTCTGAGGCGCTTGCTCAGGCTTTTGTCTCTGGATTTTGTATCAGCGATGGCCGTGGAATGTCGGGGAGGCCTCATGGGCCATGGACGAATCTTCCTCTCTGTGGATCTGGTCCGATCCCAATTCTTTTTCGTGAATCTGTGGGATGGGAGGACTCCTTTCAGGATTGTTACCTGAGGTGTCCCACCAAAAGAGGAATTCCAAAGCAGAGCCCTGGGCAAGAGTGAAGGGACAACCCGAACTATGGTTAAAAATTGGGGTCTAGGGGCATGGCAAGCCCAATATGCTGTTTCTTCATGCAGCCACTGAGAGGCCTTGCCTGAGGACCGGGCTCAGGCTGAGGGTCACAATGTGTGTTTGAGACCAATGTGGCCCTCAAGCATGGGCTGGGTCTCATGTGCCACACTGGTTTCAACTACACTGAACGTTGGACACCATGCCAACCACGAGGTTTCTTGCCAAGGGAACGAGTTCTGATTTCTGCAACATTTTCAAACCTGGGCAGTGATTAGAGATAAGGTCTAGGTACTGAAGCCTGAAAACCGAGGTTGGGAAGAGATGACGAACTAAGGCCATGGCTGTTCCAATGTGCCTAGTGTGCGGCCAGCTGTCTGGGTGGGGCCAGGAGGTCCAGCTCAGGCTGTGTCAGAGAAGGCAATGATGCCCAGATCAGCCTATATATTTGGTGTACAGCCAAATGGCGTGCAGGTTGATCTTCATTTGGGGTTTCTAGGTAGCCCCAGAGGGCAATGTTTCTCTTGGAGGGCCCACAGAGTGCTGCATTGTACTTCCGGATTGCCAAACTGGAGGGCTTGTGGGCCGGTAGTCTGAGGACGGAACTCTGAGAACACAAGCTAGGCTTAGGTTTTATGGTGAGGACATGGGAGGCACAATCTACAGACCTGAATCGAGATCTCGTGCACCTGAAGTCAGGTTGAGCATCAGATGATGCCTCAGGTTTGACTTTCTGTCCCTGATGGCCCCTTCATAAAGGGGGGGAATCACGAGGCCGTGGGGGTTTTCCCACCATGGGAGTTGTGAGAAGCTCCAAACTGCAAAGATTCTACTGTGGGACAATTGAGACCAGTTGGTTGGCTCCAGGCCAACGATTCTGAGCAGGGTTCTAAGGATGGATGGCTGGGTAGCCCACCTCGCATTCCAATATTCTCCTAGCTACAAGATAGGCTAGATCTGTTGGATCTCGGGGAGCAACCGAGGAGGCTGAGTTTAAATGGACTCTCCTGTGGATGGGTCCTAATATGTTTTTGTGTCTATGGAGACTGTGGCATTAAGCGGTTGACTAGGGCCCTGAAGGCTTCTCCTAAACAAAGGTTTGACACAGCTCCACCATGCAAGTTTCCCATGTGTAGAGGAGATTTGTTCTGATGGGTGAGTCAAGAAACAGCCATATTCTGGTATTGAAATCCAGGCCTCTGAGGAGAGATGCCTGGAAACCAAAGCAATGAATCCGATTAGTGCCTAGGGGCCTGTTGGTTTCTTTTTACCTCGGGCGACATCTATCTATGGGTCAGAGTGCAGGTAGGTGCTCAGATGAACACAGATTGCCTGTGTTTGTCCTTGGAAGCCAACACTATGGGATGGCCTCAGGGAATTTAAAGGTTTATACATTTAGTTGCGTTGTCGCCATTGGAATGGGCTCACACAATTCCCTTGCGAGGGCAAGAACAGTCCTCATGTTTGGCTTCAGGGGCCTGAGCCTATAGGGTGTGTAAGCCAGGGCTGTTTGGAC
Organism: Mustela nivalis; assembly: GCF_964662115.1. Taxonomy (NCBI): domain Eukaryota; kingdom Metazoa; phylum Chordata; class Mammalia; order Carnivora; family Mustelidae; genus Mustela; species Mustela nivalis. Next base: position 751,932 of record NW_028136309.1, read on the forward strand.
AGTTGTCTGAAAACACAAACTCGACTTCTGTTTCGGGTCATAGGTAGGCCAGGACTGATCTACAGACCATGAGGAGAACATTTCGGTATATGAAAAAAAAGCGAGTGTGAGGCTATTGCTCACCTTTTTGTCTCTGCATATCATGTCACTCATGGTCGTGAAATTTCCGGGTGACTTCATGGGAAATGGACGAGTTTTACTCTCTGGGGATTTGGCCCCTTCCAAAGAGGTTGGGGTCATTCTATGGGATGGAAGAAGTCGTTTTTTTTGTTGTTGTTGCTTTGTTTTGTTTCATTTTTTAACCTCCGTTTTCCCACCAAATGAGGAATTCCAGAGTAGAGCTCTGGGGAGGGGTGACTGGACAACCAGAAATCTGGTTAAAAATTGGGGCCTAGGGCTATGTCAAGCCCATTATGACATCTAGTGATCCAGGCTCTGAGAGGACTTACTAGAGGACAGGACTCACGCTGAGGGTCACAATGCATATTTATGCCCTCGTCGCACTCAAGAATAGGTGGGCCTCAGGGTGAATGCTAGTTTCTCCTACAATGAACGTTGGACAACATGACAACCACAAGGTTTCTTGCCATGTGTAAGGAGAAGTTCTGATTTCTGCATCACACTCACCCCTGGGCAGTGATTGGAGATAAAGTCTAGTTTCTGAGGCCTGAAAACTGAGGTAGGGAAGAGATGATGACCTAAGGCCATGGCGGTTCTGATGTGCTCAGTGTGCGGTCAGCTGTCTGGGTGTTGGTCAGGAAGTCCGGGCTCAGGTTGTGTCAGACAGTGCATTAGTGCCCAGGTTAGACTATATAATTCGGGCAAAGTCGAGTACCGTGTAGGTTTATCTTCATATAAGGTGCCTTGGCAGCTCTTTAGGCAATATTTTTTTTCCAGAAAGCAGGCCATGTGCTGCATTGTCGGACCAGATTTACCAATCATGAGGGCTTTGAGGCCAGGAGAGTGAGGTCGGAATTCTGAGAACAAAAGCTATACTTGGGCTCAGGGCAAGGGCACGGCAGGTACCCCCTGCAGATCTGAACCAATATCTCATCCATTTCAAGTCAGGGAGAGAATTAGACTTTGGCTTAGGTTGGAGTTTCTGTGCCTGACGGCCCCTTCATGAAGGGAGCGGGAATCTCGTGTCCATGGAGTTTTTCCCACGTGGGAGTTGTGGGTTGCCCCCTTCAAGAATTCCTTCTGCGGGACAATTGAGACCTTTGGGCAGCACCAGGACATCCCATATGGAATGACTGCAGAGCACAGTTCGAGGGAGGATGCCTGGGAAGCCAGCCTCGCATTCCAATTGTCTCCTAGCAACAAGCCAGTTTAGATCTGATGGCTCTGCGGGAGCAACCGGGGTGGCTGACTTGATATGGACTTTCCTGAGGATGGGTCCTAATGTGTGTTTGTGTCCATGGGGCCTTGGAATGGGGCCGTGGCACCAGGACCCTGAAGTATTCTCCTAAGCTTTTGACATAGCTCGATGCACATGTTTCCTTGTGGAGACGAGATTTGTTCTGATTGCTGCCTCAGGAAAACCCCTATGCTGGTATTGGAATCCAGGCTTTTGAGGAGACATGCCTGTAACCAAAGCAATGGATCGGATATGGCCAGGGTCCTGTCTGGTTTAATCTTCTTCTCTGCAGACATCCATTTATGGTATGAGTGGAGGTTGATGCTCAGCTGCTATCAGACCGCGCTTGTTTGTCACGGGCGACCTGCACTATTGGGATGGCCTCAGGGATTTGGAGGGTTCTCCTAATTTTACGGTTTTGGACAATGGAATGGGCAGAGTTCCCATGGATTGGGTTGGCACAGTCCTTATGTGTGGCTCCAGGGACCGCAGCGTGGAGGGTGTGTGGCCCAGGACTTTGAGGACAGAAGTCTGAAAACATAAACTCAGCTTAGGTTTGGAGACGTAGGTATGGCAGGCCCGATCTATAAACCATGAGAAGAACTCTTCAGGATATGAAGAAAGAGCGAGTCTGAGGTGCTTGTTCAGTCTTTTGTCTCTAGATTCGGTATCAGCGATGGCCGTGGATTGTCTGGGAAACCTCATGGGTATTGACGAATCTTCCTCTCTGTGGAATTGGCCCTATCCCAATTGTTTTTCGTCAATCTGTGGAATGGGAGGACTCCTTTCAGGTTGGTTACCTTAGGTGTCCCGCCAAAAGAGCAATTCCAAAGAAGAGCCCTGTGGAAAAGCGAAGGGACAACCCGAACTATGGGTAAAATTTGGGGCCTAGGGGCATGGCAAGCCCAATATGCTGTCTCTTCATCCAGCCACTGAGAGGCCTTACCTGAGGACTGGGCTCAGCCTGAGCGTCACAATGTGTGTTTGTGACCAATGTGGCCCATAAACATGGGCGGGGCCTCATGGGCCACACTGGTTTCAACTACACTGAACATTGGAAAACATGCCAACTACATGGTTTCTAGCCACGGGGAAGGAGTTGTGATTTCTGCATCACTTACAAGCCTGGGCAGTGATTGGAGATAAGGTCTAGGTTCTGAAACTTGAGAATCGAGGTTGGGAAGAGATGACGACCTAAGGACATGGCTCGTCCGGCGTGCTCAGTGTTCGACCAGCTTTCTGGGTGGGGCCAGGAAGTCCAGGCTCAGGCTGTGTAGAAAGGGCAATAGTGCCCAGGTCAGCCTATATATTTGGGGTACAGTCGAATGGCGTGCAGGTTGATCCTCATTTGGAGTTTCTGGGTAGCCCCACAGGGCAATGTTTTTCTTCCTGAAGGCTGGAAGAGTGCTGCATTATAGTTCTGGTTTGCAAACTGGAGGCTTGGGGGCCAGTAGTCTGAAGACGGAAATCTGAGAACACAAGCTAGGCTTAGGTTTCTGGGTGAGGACAAGGCAGGAACAATCTACAGACCTGAATCGAGATCTCGTGCTTCTGAAGTCAGGGCGAGGATCAGATGATCGCTCAGGTTGGTGTTTCTGTCCCTGATGGCCCCTTCATGAAGGGGCGGGGGGGTCAAGAGGCCGTGGGGGTTTTCCCACGATGTTAGTTCTGAGAAGCTCCAAACTCCAAAGATTCTTTTGCAGGACAATTGAGACATGTTGGTTGGCTCCAGGCCAACGATTCCGAGCAGGGTTCTAAGGATGGATGCCTGGGTAGCCCACCTTGCATTCCAATTCTGTCCTAGCAACAAGACAGGTTATATCTGCTGGATCTGGTCGAGCAATCTGGATCTGAGTTGAAATGGACTCTCCTGTGGATGAATCCTAATATGTTTTTGTGTCTATGGAGACCTTGGAATGAAGCGGTGGCACTGGGGTCCTGAAGGGTTTTTTCAAACAGAGGCTTTGACACAGCTCCAACGTGCTAGTTTCCCATATATAGATGAGATTTTTTATGACGGATGAGTCAGGAAACAACCATATGCTGGTATTGAAATCCAGGCCTCTGAGGAGAGATGACTGGATACCACAACAATGAATCCGAATAGTGCCTAGGGGCCTGTTCGTACCTTTTTACCTCTGAGAACATCAGTCTATGCGTCTGAGTGCATGTAGGTGCTCAGATGGGCTCAGATTGCCCGAGTTTGTCCTGGGAAGCCACCACTATTGGGATGGCCTCAGGGAGTTTGCAGGTTTATCCTATTAGTAGGGTTGTGGCCAATGGCATGGGCACATACAATTCCCTTGGAGAGGGCAAGTACACTCCTCCGGTTTGGCTCCAGGGGCCTGAGCCTGTAGGGTGTGTAGGCAGAGCTGTTTGGACAGTCGTCTGAAAACACAAACGCGGCTTATGTTTCTGGTCATCGGTATGGCAGGATTGATCTACAGACCATGAGGAGAACTCTTCGGGATATGAATAAGGGGCGAGTGTGAGGCTCGTGCTCAAGTTTTTGTCTCTGGATATCGTGTCACTCATGGTCGTGAAATTCCCTGGTGACTTCATGGGAAATGGACGAGTCTTACACTCTGGGGGTTTGGCCCTGTCCAAAGAGTTTGGGGTCATTCTGTGGGATGGAAGAAGTCCGTTTTGTTGTTGTTGTTGATTTGCCATGTTTTGTTTTTTAACCTCAGGTGTCCCACAAAATGAGGGATTCCAGAGTAGAGCCCTGGGGAGGGGGGAACGGACAACCAGAAATTGGTTAAAAATTGTGGCCTAGGGACATGTCAAGCCCATTATGACATCTAATGGTCGAGCCACTGAGAGGACTTACTAGAGGACAGGACTCACGCTGAGGGTCACAATGCGTGTTTATGCCCACTTCGCAAACAAGAATGGGCAGGGCCTCATGGTGAATCCTGGTTTCTCCTACACTGAACGTTGGACAACATGCCAACCACAAGGTTTCTTGCCATGGGTAAGGAAGAGTTCTGATTTCTGCATCACAGGCACCCCTGGGCAGTGATTGGAGATAAGGTCTAGGTTCTGAAGCCTAAAAACTGAGGTAGGGAAGAGATGATGACCTAAGGCCATGGCGGGTCTGATGTGCTCAGTGTGCGGTCAGCTGTCTGGGTGTTGGTCAGGAGGTCCGGGCTCAGGTTGTGTCAGACAGTGCATTAGTGCCCAGGTTAGACTATATAATTTGGGTACAGTCGAGTGCCACGTATATTTATCCTCATATAAGTTGTCTGGGCAACTCATTAGGCAAAATTTGTTTTCTAGAGGGCAGGCAGAGTGCTTCATTGTATGTCCGGAATTGCTAAACTAGAGGGCTTCGTGTAGAGGAGTGTGAGGACGGAAGTCTGAGAACACAAGCTAGACTTGGGTTTCAGGGCGAGGACACGGCAGGTACCACTGTAGATCTGAACCAATATTTCATGCATCTGAAGTCAGGGCGAGGATCAGACGTTGGCTCAGGTTGGAGTTTCTGTGCATGACGGACCCTTCATGAAGGGAGCGGAATCTCAAGGCCATGGAGTTTTTCCCACGTTGGGAGTTGTGGGATGCCCCCATCAATGATTCCTTCTGCAGGAAAATTGAGACCTGTTGGGCAGCTTCAGGACATCCCATATGGAATGACTCCAGGGCACCGTTCGAGGATGGATGCCTGGGAAGCCCACCTCGCATTCCAATTGTCTCCCAGCAACAAGACAGTTTAGATCTGATGGCTCTGCGGGAGAAACCGGGGTGGCTGACGTGAAATGGACTTTCCTGAGGATGGGTCCTAATGTGTGTTTGTGTCCATGAGGTCCTTAAAATGGGGCGGTGGCACCGAGACCCTGAAGTATTCTCCTAAGCTTTTGACATAGCTCGATGCACAAGGTTCCTTTGTGGAGACGAGATTTGTTTTGATGGGTGCCTCAGGAAAACCTCTATGCTGGTATTGATATCCAGGCTTTTGAGGAGACATGCCTGTAATCCAAAGCAATGTATCCGATTATGGCCTAGGGTCCTGTCTGGTTCAATCTTCTTCTCAGGGGACATCCATCTATGGTATGAGTGGAGGTAGATGCTCAGCAGGTATCAGACCGCCCTTGTTTGTCCCGGGCGACCTGCACTATTGGGATGGCCTCAGGGATTTGTAGGGTTCTCCAAATTTTACTGTTTTGGACAATGGCATCGGCAGAATTCCCATGGATTGGGTTGGCACAGTCCTAATGTGTGACTCCAGGGGCCCCAGCCTGGAGGGTGTGTGGCCCAGGACTTTGAGGACAGAAGTCTGAAAACACAAACTCAGCTTAGGTTTGGGGACGTAGGTATGGCAGGTCCGATCTATAAACCATGAGAAGAACTCTTCCGGATATGAAGAGAGAGCGAGTCTGAGGGCTTGCTCAGGCTTTTGTCTCTGGATTTTGTATCAGCGATGGCCGTGGAATGTCGGGGAGGCCTCATGGGCCATGGACGAATTTTGCTCTTTGTGGATTTGGCCCGATCCCAAATGTTTTTCGTCAATCTGTGGAATGGGAGGACTCCTTTCAGGTTTGTTACCTCAGGTGTCCCGCCAAAAGAGGAATTCCAAAGAAGAGCCCTGGGGAAAAGTGAAGGGAGAACCCGAACTATGGGTAAAATTTGGGGCCTAGGGGCATGGCAAGCCCAATATGCTGTCTCTTCATCCAGCCACTGAGAGGCCTTACCTGAGGCCTGGGATCAGGCAGAGGAACACAATGTGTGTTTGTGACCAATGTGGCTCTTAAACATGGGCGGGGCCTCATGGGCCACACTGGTTTCAACTACACTGAACGTTGGAAAACATGCCAACCACTAGGTTTCTTGCCAAGGCGAAGGAGAAGTTCTGATTCTTGCATCACGTTCACTCCTGAGCAGTGAGTGGAGATAAGGTCTAGGTTCTGAAGGTGAAAACTGAGGTTGGGTGTGATGATGGCCTAAAGCCATTGTGGGTGTGATATATCTGTGTATGGCCAGCTGTCTGGGTGTTGGACTGGAGGTCTGCCCTCAGGCTGTGTCAGACAGGGCTTTAGTGCACAGGCTAGACTGTATAATTGGGGTATGGTCGAGTGGCATGCAAGTTGTTACTCATTTGGCGTTTCTGGTTAGCCCTATAGGGCAACATTTTTCTTCTGGAGGGCAGGCAGAGTGCTGCATTGTGTCTCCAGAATTGCCAAACTGGAGGGGTGTGGCCAGGTTTGTGAGGAAGGAAGTCTGAAAACACAAGCTAGCACGAGTTTTGGGGCCAAGAGCATGGCAGGCCCACTCTGCAGAGGCTGAATCGAGATTTCATGCAGGTGAGGTCAGGGCCAGTATCAGATGTTGCCTCAAGCTGGAGTTTGTGTCCATGACGGCTTCTTCCTTAAGGGGGTGCGGGTGTCATGAGGCCAGGGAGGTTTTCCTATGCTGGGAGTTGTGAGCTGCTCCAAACTTCAAAGTTTCCTTCTTCAGGACAGTCGAGTACTATTGGATGGTTCCAGGATGCCCCATACAGAAAGACTCGAGAGCAGGGGCCTAAGCATGGATGCCGAGAAACGCCAACTCACCTTCCCATTGCCTGGTCGAGACAAGGCACGCTCAATCTGCGGGCTCTTGGGTGAGCTACCCAGAAGGCTGAGTTTAAATGGACTCTGCTGAGGATGAGTCATAATGTGGGTTGGTGGCCATGGAGACCTTGGAATGTGGCAGTAGCTAAGGGACTCTGCAGGATTCTCCAACCCGAAGGGCTTGACACAACTCCAACAAGGAAGCTTCCCATGTGGAGATGAGAGGTCTTCTGTCTGGTGCCTCAGGAAAGCCCCGTATGCTGGTCTTCGAACCCAGGCCTCTGAGGAGTGATACCTGGACACCAAAGCAAGAGTTCATAATAGGGCCTAGGGGCCTGTCTGGTTCAATCTTCTGTCTCTGCGGATATCTGTCTGTGTGTCTGCATGGAGGTAGTAGTTGCTCAGCTTGTGTCATAATGCCCCTATTTGTCCAGTGCAGCTTGCGGTAGTGGGATGTCCTTGGGGACCTTGAGGTTTCTACTATTTTGTAGAGTTGTGGCCAATGGAATGGGCAGTTTCTTAGGAGAGAACAGGCACAGTTCTGTGGTGTGGCTCCAGAGACCCCAGCCTGGAGGCTGTGTGGGCCATGGCTGGGCAGACAGACATCCAAAATACCTAACTCAGCTCAGGTTTGGGGCCGAGTTTACGGCAGGCCTGATCTACAGTCCATGAGGGGAGCTCCTCTGGATATGAAAGAAGGGTGAGAGGGAGGCAGTCGCTCAGGCTTTTGTCTCTGGATGTTTTGTCCACAATGGCCGTTTAATGTAGGAGTTGCCTCATGGGTCGTAGAAGTCTCCCTCTCTGGTAGTTTGTCCAGCCCCCAAGAGTTTGGGGTCATTCTGTGGGAAGGGAAGTGTCCTGTTTTCTGCTTCATGTGTCCCCCCAGTAGAGGGATTCTAGAGCATAGCAGTGGGTACTGACAACTGGAATACTCGCCCTCTGGTTAAGCCTGGGGGCCTATGGATATGACAAGCCCCATATGCAGGATCTTGGTCCAGCCACTGAGAGGCGTTACTTTAATACGGGACTCACGCTGCAGGTCACAATGCATGTCTGTGCCCTAGGCGGCCCTCAAGCACTGGCGTGGCCTTTCGGACAATGCAGGTTTTCCCACATTGAACGTTGGACAACATGCCATCCACAAGGTTTATGTCTATGGGGAAGGAGGAATTCTAATTTCTGCATCACGTTCACCCCTGGGCAGTGATTGGAGATAAGGTCTAGGTTCTGAAGCCTGAAAACTGAGGTTGGGAAGAGATGACGACCTACAGCCATAGCGGGTCCTAAGTGTCCAGGTTGGGGCCAGCTGTCTGGGTGTCGTTTGGGATGTCTTGTCTCAGGCTGTGCCAGAGAGGGCATTAGTATACAGTGTTGGCTGTATTATTGCTTTACAATCGAGTGGCATGCATTAGAAAATCATTTGGGGTTTCTTATTAGCAGCATAGGGCAAAGGTTTTCTTCTGGAGGGCAGGCAGAGTGCTGAATTGTGGATTCGGAATTCCCAAACTGGAGGGCTTGTGGGCCAGGAGAGTGAGGACTGAAGTCTGAGAACACAAGCTAGGCTTAGGTTTCGGGCAAGGACATGGCAGGCACACTCTGCAGAGCTGAATTGAGATCTCATGCGTCTGAAGTTAGGTCAAAGATTAGACTTTGGCTCAGGTTTGAGTTTCTGTCCAAGTTGGCCCCTTCAGGAAGGGGGGCATTATGAGGCCATGGGGGTTTTCCCACTATTGGAGTTGTGAGATGCTCCAAACCGCAAGGATTCCTTCTGTGGGACAATTAAGATTTGTTGGATGGCTCCAGGACGTCTTATAAGGTATTTTTCCAGAACAGGGTTCTAAGTATGGATGCCTGGGCAGCCAGCCTCACATTCCAATTGTCTCCTAGCAACAAGAAACGTTTGATCTGCTGGCTTGGGGTAGCAACAGAGTGGACTGAGTTGAAATGGACTTTCCTGAGGATGGTCTTAATGTTGGTTTGAGTCCATGGAGACCTTGGTATGGGGCAGTGGCACCAGGGCCCTGAAGGATTCTCCTAACCAGAGGTTATGACAAAGCTCCAATGAGCAAGTTTTCCATGGGGAGACGAGATTTGTTCTTATTGGTGCCTCAGGAAACCACCATATGCTGGTATTGGAAACGAGGCCTCTGAGGAGAGATGCCTGGAAACCAAAGCAATGGATCTGATTAGGGCCTTGGGGCCTGTCCGGTTCAATATTCTTCTCTGGGGACATCTGTTGTCTGAGTGGAGGTAGTTGCTCAGCTGTTTTGAGATCACCCCTGTTTGTCCTGGGCGGCCTACACTATTGGGATGGCCTCGGTGACTTTGGAGGTTTTTCCTCATTTGCAAGGTTGTGGCCAATGGAATGGGAAGAATTCCCTTGAAAGGGAAGCACAGTCCTGAGGTGTGTCTCCAGGGACCCAAGTGTGGAGCATGTGTGGTCCAGGGCTATTTGGACAAAAGTCTGAAAACACAAACTCCACTTAGGTTGGGGGATGTAGGTATGGCCGGCCCGATCTATAGACCGTGAGGAGACCTCTTCGGGATATGAACAAAGGGCGAATGTGAGGTGCTTGCTCATGCTTTTTTTTTTTTTTTTTTTCTGGAATTGTGTCACCGATTGCCATGGAATGTCAGTTTGTCCTCATGGGCCATCGATGAGGCTCCCTTTCTGGGAATTTGATCTGATCCCAAGAGTTTAGGGTCATTCTGTGGGAAGGGAGGAGGCCTTTCTGTTTTTTTTTGTTTATTTTTTTTATTTTATTTATTTTTTTTTTTACCTCAGGTGTACCACCAAAAGAGGGATTCCAGAGCAGATTCGTGGGTGGGGGCAACTGGACAACCAGACCTCTGGTTAACATTGGGACCTAAGAACATGGCAAGCCCCATATGTGGGCTCTTGGTCCAGACACTGAGAGGCCTTCCTTGAGGATAGGTCTCACACTGAGTTTCACAATGTGTTTTTGTGCCCAAGGAGCCCCTCAAGTCAGGGCGTGGCCTAATGTACCATGCTGGTTTCTCCTACACTGAACGTTGCACAGTATGGGAACCACAAGTTTTCTGGCAATGGGGAAGATGGAGTTCTAATTTCTGCAACACTTTCACTCCTGGACTGTGATTGGATTTAAGGTCTAGGTTCTGAAGCCTGAAAACTGAGGTTGGGAAGAGATGAAGACCTAAGGCCATGGTGTGTCTGATGTGCTCAGTGTTCGGCCAGCTGTTGAGTGTGGGTTGGGAGGTGCAGGCTCAGGCTGTGGCAGACAGGGCATTAGTGCCCAGGCTAGACTGTATCATTGGGGTGCAGTCGAGTTTCGTGCAGGATGGTACTCATTTGTGGTTACTGGGTAGGCCCAGAGGGCAACGTTTTTCTTCTGGAGCGAAGACACAGTGCCACATAGTGGCTCCAGAATTCCCAAACTGGAAGGCTTGTGGGCCAGGAGTGTGAGGAAAAAATTCTGAGAACACAAGCCAGACTTAGATTTCGGGGTGAGGGGACAGAAGGCACCCTCTGCAGAGATGATTCGAGATCCTGTATACTTGAAGACAGAGCTAGGATCAGACGTTTTCTTAGGTCGGAGTTTCTGTCCATGACGGCCCCTTCATGAAGGGGAGGGTGTCACGAGGACATGGAGGTTTTCTCACGATGGGAATTGTGAGATGCTCCAAACCACAATGATTCCTTCTGTGGGACAGTCGAGACCTGTTGGATGGCTCCAGGACATCCCATCAGGAAGTTATCCAGAGCAGGGTTCTAAGGATGGATGCCTGGGCAGCCTGCCTCCCATTCCAGGTGTCTCACAGAGCCAAGGCAAGTTCGATCTGCTGGATCTAGGGGAGCAACCGAGGCGGGTGTGTTGAAATGGGTGAGTTGAGGATAGGTCATAATGTGCATTTGTGTCCATGTAGACCTTGGAATGGGGTGCTTCATCCGGGGCCTTGAGGGATGTTCATAACCGGAGGTTTTGATGGAGCTCGAAAGAGTATGTTTCCTATGTAGAGAAGAGAATTGTTTTGATGAGTGCCTAAGAAATTTCCTATATGCTGGTATTGGAAACCAGGCCTCTGAGGAGAGATGACTGGAATCAAAAGCAATGGATCTAATTAGGGCCTAAGTGCCCGTCCAGTTCAATCTTATTCTATGGGGATATCTGTCTCTGGCTCTGAGTGGAGGTGGTTTCCTAACTTGTGAAAGATCATCCCTGTGTGTCCTGGGCAGCCAACACAATTCGGATGGCCTGGGGGAGTTTGGGGGATTCTCCTAATCTATAGGGTTGTGGCCAATGGAAATGGCAGAATTCCCCTGGAGAGGGAAGCCACAGTCCTGATGTGTGGCTCCAGGAGCCCCAGCTTGGTTGGTGTGTGGGCCAGGACTGTGGGGACAGAAGTCTGAAAACACAAACTCAGCTTAGGTTTGGGGATGTATGTATGAAGGCTCGATCTACAGACCGTGAGAATTTTCCGGGCTATGAACAAAGGGCGAGTATGTGGCGCTTGCTCAGGGTTTTGTCTCTGGATTTTGTGTCAATGGTGGCCGTGGAATGTCGGGGTGTCCTCAAGGGCCATGGACAATTCTTTCTCTGGTGATTTGGCCTGATCCCAAGTGGTTGGGATCATTCTGTGGATGGGAAGAGTCCTTTCTGTATTTTTTTTTTTTTTACCTCAGGTGTCCCACCAAAGAGGGATTCCCGAGTAGAGCCCTGAGTAGGGGTGACTAGACATCTCGAACTCTGGTTGAGATTGGGGGACTAGGGGCTTGGCAAGCCCCATATGTGGGCTGTTGTTCCAGTCACTAAGAGGCTTTACATGAGAATAGGGCTCACGCTGAGGGTCACAATGTTGTTTGTGCAAATTGTGGACCTCAGGGATAGGTGGGGCCTCATAGTCCATGCTGCTTTCTCCTACAATGAACATTGGACAACATGCCAACCACTAGGTTTCTTGCCAAGGCGAAGGAGAATTTCTGATTCTTGCATCACGTTCACTCCTGAGCAGTGAGTGGAGATAAGGTCTAGGTTCTGAAGGTGAAAACTGAGGTTGGGTAGAGATGATGGCCTAAAGCCATTGTGGGTGTGATATGCTCTGTGTTACGGCCAGCTGTCTGGGTGTTGGACTGGAGGTATGCCCTTAGGCTGTGTCAGACAGGGCTTTAGTGCACAGGCTAGACTGTATAATTGGGGTATGGTCGAGTGGCATGCAGGTTGTTACTCATTTGGCGATTCTGGTTAGCCCTATAGGGCAACATTTTTCTTCTGGAGTGCAGGCAGAGTGCTGCATTGTGTCTCCAGAATTGCCAAACTGGAGGGGTGTGGCCAGGTTTGTGAGGAAGGAAGTCTGAAAACACAAGCTAGCACGAGTTTTGGGGCCAAGAGCATGGCAGGCCCACTCTGCAGAGGCTGAATCGAGATCTCCTGCAGGTGAGGTCAGGGCCAGTATCAGATGTTGCCTCAAGCTGGAGTTTGTGTCCATGACGGCCCCTTCCTGAAGGGGGTGGGGGCGTCAAGAGGCCAGGGAGGTTTCCCTACGCTGGGAGTTGTGAGCTGCTCCAAACTTCAAAGTTTCCTTCTTCAGGACAGTCGAGTACTATTGGATGGTTCCAGGATGCCCCATACAGAAAGACTCGAGAGCAGGGGCCTAAGCATGGATGCCGAGAAACGCCAACTCACCTTCCCATTGCCTGGTCGAGACAAGGCACGCTCAATCTGCGGGCTCTTGGGTGAGCTACCCAGAAGGCTGAGTTTAAATGGACTCTCCTGAGGATGAGTCATAATGTGGGTTGGTGGCCATGGAGACCTTGGAATGTGGCAGTAGCTAAGGGACTCTGCAGGATTCTCCAACCCGAAGGGCTTGACACAACTCCAACAAGGAAGCTTCCCATGTGGAGATGAGAGGTCTTCTGTCTGGTGCCTCAGGAAAGCCCCGTATGCTGGTCTTCGAACCCAGGCCTCTGAGGAGTGATACCTGGACACCAAAGCAAGAGTTCATAATAGGGCCTAGGGGCCTGTCTGGTTCAATCTTCTGTCTCTGCGGATATCTGTCTGTGTGTCTGCATGGAGGTAGTAGTTGCTCAGCTTGTGTCATAATGCCCCAATTTGTCCAGTGCGGCTTGTGGTAGTGGGATGTCCTTGGGGACCTTGAGGTTTCTACTATTTTGTAGAGTTGTGGCCAATGGAATGGGCAGTTTCTTAGGAGAGAGCAGGCACAGTTCTGTGGTGTGGCTCCAGAGACCCCAGCCTGGAGGCTGTGTGGGCCATGGCTGTGCAGACAGACATCCAAAAACCCTAACTCAGCTCAGGTTTGGGGCCGAGGTTACGGCAGGCCTGATCTACAGTCCATGAGGGGAGCTCCTCTGGATATGAAAGAAGGGTGAGAGGGAGGCAGTCGCTCAGGCTTTTGTCTCTGGATGTTTTGTCCACAATGGCCGTTTAATGTAGGAGTTGCCTCATGGGTCGTAGAAGTCTCCCTCTCTGGTAGTTTGTCCAGCCCCCAAGAGTTTCGGGTCATTCTGTGGGAAGGGAAGTGTCCTGTTTTCTGCTTCATGTGTCCCCCCAGTAGAGGGATTCTAGAGCATAGCAGTGGGTACTGACAACTGGAATACTCGCCCTCTGGTTAAGCCTGGGGGCCTATGGATATGACAAGCCCCATATGCAGGATCTTGGTCCAGCCACTGGGAGGCGTTACTTTAATACGGGACTCACGCTGCAGTTCACAATGCATGTCTGTGCCCTAGGCGCCCCTCAAGCACTGGCGTGGCCTTTCGGACAATGCAGGTTTTCCCACATTGAACGTTGGACAACATGCCAACCACAAGGTTTCTGGCCATGGGGAAGGAGGAATTCTAATTTCTGCATCACGTTCACCCCTGGGCAGTGATTGGAGATAAGGTCTAGGTTCTGAAGCCTGAAAACCGAGGTTGGGAAGAGATGACGACCTACAGCCATAGCGGGTCCTATGTGTCCAGGTTGGGGCCAGCTGTCTGGGTGTCGTTTGGGATGTCTTGTCTCAGGCTGTGCCAGACAGGGCATTAGTATACAGGGTGGGCTGTATAATTGCTTTACAATCGAGTGGCATGCATTAGAAAATCATTTGGGGTTTCTTATTAGCAGCATAGGGCAAAGTTTTTCTTCTGGAGGGCAGGCAGCATGCTGCATTGTGGCTTCGGAATTCCCAAACTGGAGGGCTTGTGGGCCAGGAGAGTGAAAACGGAAGTCTGAGAACACAAGCTAGGCTTAGGTTTCGGGGCAAGGACATGGCAGGCACACTCTGCAGAGCTGAATTGAGATCTCATGCGTCTGAAGTTAGGTCGAAGATTAGACTTTGGCTCAGGTTTGAGTTTCTGTCCAAGTTGGCCCCTTCAGGAAGGGGGGCATTATGAGGCCATGGGGGTTTTCCCACTATTGGAGTTGTGAGATGCTCCAAACCGCAAGGATTCCTTCTGTGGGACAATTAAGATTTGTTGGATGGCTCCAGGACGTCTTATAAGGTATTTTTCCAGAACAGGGTTCTAAGTATGGATGCCTGGGCAGCCAGCCTCACATTCCAATTGTCTCCTAGCAACAAGAAACGTTTGATCTGCTGGCTTGGGGTAGCAACAGAGTGGACTGAGTTGAAATGGACTTTCCTGAGGATGGTCTTAATGTTGGTTTGAGTCCATGGAGACCTTGGTATGGGGCAGTGGCACCAGGGCCCTGAAGGATTCTCCTAACCAGAGGTTATGACAAAGCTCCAATGAGCAAGTTTTCCATGGGGAGACGAGATTTGTTCTTATTGGTGCCTCAGGAAACCACCATATGCTGGTATTGGAAACGAGGCCTCTGAGGAGAGATGCCTGGAAACCAAAGCAATGGATCTGATTAGGGCCTTGGGGCCTGTCCGGTTCAATATTCTTCTCTGGGGACATCTGTTGTCTGAGTGGAGGTAGTTGCTCAGCTGTTTTGAGATCACCCCTGTTTGTCCTGGGCGGCCTACACTATTGGGATGGCCTCGGTGACTTTGGAGGTTTTTCCTCATTTGCAAGGTTGTGGCCAATGGAATGGGAAGAATTCCCTTGAAAGGGAAGCACAGTCCTGAGGTGTGTCTCCAGGGACCCAAGTGTGGAGCATGTGTGGTCCAGGGCTATTTGGACAAAAGTCTGAAAACACAAACTCCACTTAGGTTGGGGGATGTAGGTATGGCCGGCCCGATCTATAGACCGTGAGGAGACCTCTTCGGGATATGAACCTAGGGCGAATGTGAGGTGCTTGCTCATGCTTTTTTTTTTTTTTTTTTTTCTGGAAATGTGTCACCGATTGCCATGGAATGTCAGTTTGTCCTCATGGGCCATCGATGAGGCTCCCTTTCTGGGAATTTGACCTGATCCCAAGAGTTTAGGGTCATTCTGTGGGAATGGAGGAGGCCTTTCTGTTTTTTTTGTTTATTTTTTTTTATTTTATTTATTATTTTTTTTTACCTCAGGTGTACCACCAAAAGAGGGATTCCAGAGCAGATTCGTGGTGGGGGCAACTGGACAACCAGACCTCTGGTTAACATTGGGACCTAAGAACATGGCAAGCCCCATATGTGGGCTCTTGGTCCAGACACTGAGAGGCCTTCCTTGAGGATAGGTCTCACACTGAGTTTCACAATGTGTTTTTGTGCCCAAGGAGCCCCTCAAGTCAGGGCGTGGCCTAATGTACCATGCTGGTTTCTCCTACACTGAACGTTGCACAGTATGGGAACCACAAGTTTTCTGGCAATGGGGAAGATGGAGTTCTAATTTCTGCAACACTTTCACTCCTGGACTGTGATTGGATTTAAGGTCTAGGTTCTGAAGCCTGAAAACTGAGGTTGGGAAGAGATGAAGCCCTAAGGCCATGGTGTGTCTGATGTGCTCAGTGTTCGGCCAGCTGTTGAGTGTGGGTTGGGAGGTGCAGGCTCAGGCTGTGGCAGACAGGGCATTAGTGCCCAGGCTAGACTGTATCATTGGGGTGCAGTCGAGTTTCGTGCAGGATGGTACTCATTTGTGGTTACTGGGTAGGCCCAGAGGGCAACGTTTTTCTTCTGGAGCGAAGACACAGTGCCACATAGTGGCTCCAGAATTCCCAAACTGGAAGGCTTGTGGGCCAGGAGTGTGAGGAAAAAATTCTGAGAACACAAGCCAGACTTAGATTTCGGGGTGAGGGGACAGAAGGCACCCTCTGCAGAGATGATTCGAGATCCTGTATACTTGAAGACAGAGCTAGGATCAGACGTTTTCTTAGGTCGGAGTTTCTGTCCATGACGGCCCCTTCATGAAGGGGAGGGTGTCACGAGGACATGGAGGTTTTCTCACGATGGGAATTGTGAGATGCTCCAAACCACAATGATTCCTTCTGTGGGACAGTCGAGACCTGTTGGATGGCTCCAGGACATCCCATCAGGAAGTTATCCAGAGCAGGGTTCTAAGGATGGATGCCTGGGCAGCCTGCCTCCCATTCCAGGTGTCTCATAGAGCCAAGGCAAGTTCGATCTGCTGGATCTAGGGGAGCAACCGAGGCGGGTGTGTTGAAATGGGTGAGTTGAGGATAGGTCATAATGTGCATTTGTGTCCATGTAGACCTTGGAATGGGGTGCTTCATCCGGGGCCTTGAGGGATGTTCATAACCGGAGGTTTTGATGGAGCTCGAAAGAGTATGTTTCCTATGTAGAGAAGAGAATTGTTTTGATGAGTGCCTAAGAAATTTCCTATATGCTGGTATTGGAAACCAGGCCTCTGAGTAGAGATGACTGGAATCAAAAGCAATGGATCTAATTAGGGCCTAAGTGCCCGTCCAGTTCAATCTTATTCTATGGGGATATATGTCTCTGGCTCTGAGTGGAGGTGGTTTCCTAACTTGTGAAAGATCATCCCTGTGTGTCCTGGGCAGCCAACACAATTCGGATGGCCTGGGGGAGTTTGGGGGATTCTCCTAATCTATAGGGTTGTGGCCAATGGAAATGGCAGAATTCCCCTGGAGAGGGAAGCCACAGTCCTGATGTGTGGCTCCAGGAGCCCCAGCTTGGTTGGTGTGTGGGCCAGGACTGTGGGGACAGAAGTCTGAAAACACAAACTCAGCTTAGGTTTGGGGATGTATGTATGAAGGCTCGATCTACAGACCGTGAGAATTTTCCGGGCTATGAACAAAGGGCGAGTATGTGGCGCTTGCTCAGGGTTTTGTCTCTGGATTTTGTGTCAATGGTGGCCGTGGAATGTCGGGGTGTCCTCAAGGGCCATGGACAATTCTTTCTCTGGTGATTTGGCCTGATCCCAAGTGGTTGGGATCATTCTGTGGATGGGAAGAGTCCTTTCTGTATTTTTTTTTTTTTTCTCAGGTGTCCCACCAAAGAGGGATTCCCGAGTAGAGCCCTGAGTAGGGGTGACTAGACATCTCGAACTCTGGTTGAGATTGGGGGACTAGGGGCTTGGCAAGCCCCATATGTGGGCTGTTGTTCCAGTCACTAAGAGGCTTTACATGAGAATAGGGCTCACGCTGAGGGTCACAATGTGTGTTTGTGCAAATTGTGGACCTCAGGGATAGGTGGGGCCTCATAGTCCATGCTGCTTTCTCCTACAATGAACATTGGACAACATGCCAACCACTAGGTTTCTTGCCAAGGCGAAGGAGAATTTCTGATTCTTGCATCACGTTCACTCCTGAGCAGTGAGTGGAGATAAGGTCTAGGTTCTGAAGGTGAAAACTGAGGTTGGGTAGAGATGATGGCCTAAAGCCATTGTGGGTGTGATATGCTCTGTGTTACGGCCAGCTGTCTGGGTGTTGGACTGGAGGTATGCCCTCAGGCTGTGTCAGACAGGGCTTTAGTGCACAGGCTAGACTGTATAATTGGGGTATGGTCGAGTGGCATGCAGGTTGTTACTCATTTGGCGATTCTGGTTAGCCCTATAGGGCAACATTTTTCTTCTGGAGTGCAGGCAGAGTGCTGCATTGTGTCTCCAGAATTGCCAAACTGGAGGGGTGTGGCCAGGTTTGTGAGGAAGGAAGTCTGAAAACACAAGCTAGCACGAGTTTTGGGGCCAAGAGCATGGCAGGCCCACTCTGCAGAGGCTGAATCGAGATCTCCTGCAGGTGAGGTCAGGGCCAGTATCAGATGTTGCCTCAAGCTGGAGTGTGTGTCCATGACGGCCCCTTCCTGAAGGGGGTGGGGGCGTCAAGAGGCCAGGGAGGTTTCCCTACGCTGGGAGTTGTGAGCTGCTCCAAACTTCAAAGTTTCCTTCTTCAGGACAGTCGAGTACTATTGGATGGTTCCAGGATGCCCCATACAGAAAGACTCGAGAGCAGGGGCCTAAGCATGGATGCCGAGAAACGCCAACTCACCTTCCCATTGCCTGGTCGAGACAAGGCACGCTCAATCTGCGGGCTCTTGGGTGAGCTACCCAGAAAGCTGAGTTTAAATGGACTCTCCTGAGGATGAGTCATAATGTGGGTTGGTGGCCATGGAGACCTTGGAATGTGGCAGTAGCTAAGGGACTCTGCAGGATTCTCCAACCCGAAGGGCTTGACACAACTCCAACAAGGAAGCTTCCCATGTGGAGATGAGAGGTCTTCTGTCTGGTGCCTCAGGAAAGCCCCGTATGCTGGTCTTCGAACCCAGGCCTCTGAGGAGTGATACCTGGACACCAAAGCAAGAGTTCATAATAGGGCCTAGGGGCCTGTCTGGTTCAATCTTCTGTCTCTGCGGATATCTGTCTGTGTGTCTGCATGGAGGTAGTAGTTGCTCAGCTTGTGTCATAATGCCCCAATTTGTCCAGTGCGGCTTGTGGTAGTGGGATGTCCTTGGGGACCTTGAGGTTTCTACTATTTTGTAGAGTTGTGGCCAATGGAATGGGCAGTTTCTTAGGAGAGAGCAGGCACAGTTCTGTGGTGTGGCTCCAGAGACCCCAGCCTGGAGGCTGTGTGGGCCATGGCTGTGCAGACAGACATCCAAAAACCCTAACTCAGCTCAGGTTTGGGGCCGAGGTTACGGCAGGCCTGATCTACAGTCCATGAGGGGAGCTCCTCTGGATATGAAAGAAGGGTGAGAGGGAGGCAGTCGCTCAGGCTTTTGTCTCTGGATGTTTTGTCCACAATGGCCGTTTAATGTAGGAGTTGCCTCATGGGTCGTAGAAGTCTCCCTCTCTGGTAGTTTGTCCAGCCCCCAAGAGTTTCGGGTCATTCTGTGGGAAGGGAAGTGTCCTGTTTTCTGCTTCATGTGTCCCCCCAGTAGAGGGATTCTAGAGCATAGCAGTGGGTACTGACAACTGGAATACTCGCCCTCTGGTTAAGCCTGGGGGCCTATGGATATGACAAGCCCCATATGCAGGATCTTGGTCCAGCCACTGAGAGGCGTTACTTTAATACGGGACTCACGCTGCAGTTCACAATGCATGTCTGTGCCCTAGGCGCCCCTCAAGCACTGGCGTGGCCTTTCGGACAATGCAGGTTTTCCCACATTGAACGTTGGACAACATGCCAACCACAAGGTTTCTGGCCATGGGGAAGGAGGAATTCTAATTTCTGCATCACGTTCACCCCTGGGCAGTGATTGGAGATAAGGTCTAGGTTCTGAAGCCTGAAAACCGAGGTTGGGAAGAGATGACGACCTACAGCCATAGCGGGTCCTATGTGTCCAGGTTGGGGCCAGCTGTCTGGGTGTCGTTTGGGATGTCTTGTCTCAGGCTGTGCCAGACAGGGCATTAGTATACAGGGTGGGCTGTATAATTGCTTTACAATCGAGTGGCATGCATTAGAAAATCATTTGGGGTTTCTTATTAGCAGCATAGGGCAAAGTTTTTCTTCTGGAGGGCAGGCAGAGTGCTGCATTGTGGCTTCGGAATTTCCAAACTGGAGGGCTTGTGGGCCAGGAGAGTGAGGACGGAAGTCTGAGAACACAAGCTAGGCTTAGGTTTCGGGGCAAGGACATGGCAGGCACACTCTGCAGAGCTGAATTGAGATCTCATGCGTCTGAAGTTAGGTCGAAGATTAGACTTTGGCTCAGGTTTGAGTTTCTGTCCCAGTTGGCCCCTTCAGGAAGGGGGGCATTATGAGGCCATGGGGGTTTTCCCACTATTGGAGTTGTGAGATGCTCCAAACCGCAAGGATTCCTTCTGTGGGACAATTAAGATTTGTTGGATGGCTCCAGGACGTCTTATAAGGTATTTTTCCAGAACAGGGTTCTAAGTATGGATGCCTGGGCAGCCAGCCTCACATTCCAATTGTCTCCTAGCAACAAGAAACGTTTGATCTGCTGGCTTGGGGTAGCAACAGAGTGGACTGAGTTGAAATGGACTTTCCTGAGGATGGTCTTAATGTTGGTTTGAGTCCATGGAGACCTTGGTATGGGGCAGTGGCACCAGGGCCCTGAAGGATTCTCCTAACCAGAGGTTATGACAAAGCTCCAATGAGCAAGTTTTCCATGGGGAGACGAGATTTGTTCTTATTGGTGCCTCAGGAAACCACCATATGCTGGTATTGGAAACGAGGCCTCTGAGGAGAGATGCCTGGAAACCAAAGCAATGGATCTGATTAGGGCCTTGGGGCCTGTCCGGTTCAATATTCTTCTCTGGGGACATCTGTTGTCTGAGTGGAGGTAGTTGCTCAGCTGTTTTGAGATCACCCCTGTTTGTCCTGGGCGGCCTACACTATTGGGATGGCCTCGGTGACTTTGGAGGTTTTTCCTCATTTGCAAGGTTGTGGCCAATGGAATGGGAAGAATTCCCTTGAAAGGGAAGCACAGTCCTGAGGTGTGTCTCCAGGGACCCAAGTGTGGAGCATGTGTGGTCCAGGGCTATTTGGACAAAAGTCTGAAAACACAAACTCCACTTAGGTTGGGGGATGTAGGTATGGCCGGCCCGATCTATAGACCGTGAGGAGACCTCTTCGGGATATGAACCTAGGGCGAATGTGAGGTGCTTGCTCATGCTTTTTTTTTTTTTTTTTTTTCTGGAAATGTGTCACCGATTGCCATGGAATGTCAGTTTGTCCTCATGGGCCATCGATGAGGCTCCCTTTCTGGGAATTTGACCTGATCCCAAGAGTTTAGGGTCATTCTGTGGGAATGGAGGAGGCCTTTCTGTTTTTTTTGTTTATTTTTTTTTATTTTATTTATTATTTTTTTTTACCTCAGGTGTACCACCAAAAGAGGGATTCCAGAGCAGATTCGTGGTGGGGGCAACTGGACAACCAGACCTCTGGTTAACATTGGGACCTAAGAACATGGCAAGCCCCATATGTGGGCTCTTGGTCCAGACACTGAGAGGCCTTCCTTGAGGATAGGTCTCACACTGAGTTTCACAATGTGTTTTTGTGCCCAAGGAGCCCCTCAAGTCAGGGCGTGGCCTAATGTACCATGCTGGTTTCTCCTACACTGAACGTTGCACAGTATGGGAACCACAAGTTTTCTGGCAATGGGGAAGATGGAGTTCTAATTTCTGCAACACTTTCACTCCTGGACTGTGATTGGATTTAAGGTCTAGGTTCTGAAGCCTGAAAACTGAGGTTGGGAAGAGATGAAGCCCTAAGGCCATGGTGTGACTGATGTGCTCAGTGTTCGGCCAGCTGTTGAGTGTGGGTTGGGAGGTGCAGGCTCAGGCTGTGGCAGACAGGGCATTAGTGCCCAGGCTAGACTGTATCATTGGGGTGCAGTCGAGTTTCGTGCAGGATGGTACTCATTTGTGGTTACTGGGTAGCCCCAGAGGGCAACGTTTTTCTTCTGGAGCGAAGACACAGTGCCACATAGTGGCTCCAGAATTCCCAAACTGGAAGGCTTGTGGGCCAGGAGTGTGAGGAAAAAATTCTGAGAACACAAGCCAGACTTAGATTTCGGGGTGAGGGGACGGAAGGCACCCTCTGCAGAGATGATTCGAGATCCTGTATACTTGAAGACAGAGCTAGGATCAGACGTTTTCTTAGGTCGGAGTTTCTGTCCATGACGGCCCCTTCATGAAGGGGAGGGTGTCACGAGGACATGGAGGTTTTCTCACGATGGGAATTGTGAGATGCTCCAAACCACAATGATTCCTTCTGTGGGACAGTCGAGACCTGTTGGATGGCTCCAGGACATCCCATCAGGAAGTTATCCAGAGCAGGGTTCTAAGGATGGATGCCTGGGCAGCCTGCCTCCCATTCCAGGTGTCTCATAGAGCCAAGGCAAGTTCGATCTGCTGGATCTAGGGGAGCAACCGAGGCGGGTGTGTTGAAATGGGTGAGTTGAGGATAGGTCATAATGTGCATTTGTGTCCATGTAGACCTTGGAATGGGGTGCTTCATCCGGGGCCTTGAGGGATGTTCATAACCGGAGGTTTTGATGGAGCTCGAAAGAGTATGTTTCCTATGTAGAGAAGAGAATTGTTTTGATGAGTGCCTAAGAAATTTCCTATATGCTGGTATTGGAAACCAGGCCTCTGAGGAGAGATGACTGGAATCAAAAGCAATGGATCTAATTAGGGCCTAAGTGCCCGTCCAGTTCAATCTTATTCTATGGGGATATCTGTCTCTGGCTCTGAGTGGAGGTGGTTTCCTAACTTGTGAAAGATCATCCCTGTGTGTCCTGGGCAGCCAACACAATTCGGATGGCCTGGGGGAGTTTGGAGGATTCTCCTAATCTATAGGGTTGTGGCCAATGGAAATGGCAGAATTCCCCTGGAGAGGGAAGCCACAGTCCTGATGTGTGGCTCCAGGAGCCCCAGCTTGGTTGGTGTGTGGGCCAGGACTGTGGGGACAGAAGTCTGAAAACACAAACTCAGCTTAGGTTTGGGGATGTATGTATGAAGGCTCGATCTACAGACCGTGAGAATTTTCCGGGCTATGAACAAAGGGCGAGTATGTGGCGCTTGCTCAGGGTTTTGTCTCTGGATTTTGTGTCAATGGTGGCCGTGGAATGTCGGGGTGTCCTCAAGGGCCATGGACAATTCTTTCTCTGGTGATTTGGCCTGATCCCAAGTGGTTGGGATCATTCTGTGGATGGGAAGATTCCTTTCTGTATTTTTTTTTTTTACCTCAGGTGTCCCACCAAAGAGGGATTCCCGAGTAGAGCCCTGAGTAGGGGTGACTAGACATCTCGAACTCTGGTTGAGATTGGGGGACTAGGGGCTTGGCAAGCCCCATATGTGGGCTGTTGTTCCAGTCACTAAGAGGCTTTACATGAGAATAGGGCTCACGCTGAGGGTCACAATGTGTGTTTGTGCAAATTGTGGACCTCAGGGATAGGTGGGGCCTCATAGTCCATGCTGCTTTCTCCTACAATGAACATTGGACAACATGCCAACCACTAGGTTTCTTGCCAAGGCGAAGGAGAATTTCTGATTCTTGCATCACGTTCACTCCTGAGCAGTGAGTGGAGATAAGGTCTAGGTTCTGAAGGTGAAAACTGAGGTTGGGTAGAGATGATGGCCTAAAGCCATTGTGGGTGTGATATGCTCTGTGTTACGGCCAGCTGTCTGGGTGTTGGACTGGAGGTATGCCCTCAGGCTGTGTCAGACAGGGCTTTAGTGCACAGGCTAGACTGTATAATTGGGGTATGGTCGAGTGGCATGCAGGTTGTTACTCATTTGCTGATTCTGGTTAGCCCTATAGGGCAACATTTTTCTTCTGGAGTGCAGGCAGAGTGCTGCATTGTGTCTCCAGAATTGCCAAACTGGAGGGGTGTGGCCAGGTTTGTGAGGAAGGAAGTCTGAAAACACAAGCTAGCACGAGTTTTGGGGCCAAGAGCATGGCAGGCCCACTCTGCAGAGGCTGAATCGAGATCTCCTGCAGGTGAGGTCAGGGCCAGTATCAGATGTTGCCTCAAGCTGGAGTTTGTGTCCATGACGGCCCCTTCCTGAAGGGGGTGGGGGCGTCAAGAGGCCAGGGAGGTTTCCCTACGCTGGGAGTTGTGAGCTGCTCCAAACTTCAAAGTTTCCTTCTTCAGGACAGTCGAGTACTATTGGATGGTTCCAGGATGCCCCATACAGAAAGACTCGAGAGCAGGGGCCTAAGCATGGATGCCGAGAAACGCCAACTCACCTTCCCATTGCCTGGTCGAGACAAGGCACGCTCAATCTGCGGGCTCTTGGGTGAGCTACCCAGAAGGCTGAGTTTAAATGGACTCTGCTGAGGATGAGTCATAATGTGGGTTGGTGGCCATGGAGACCTTGGAATGTGGCAGTAGCTAAGGGACTCTGCAGGATTCTCCAACCCGAAGGGCTTGACACAACTCCAACAAGGAAGCTTCCCATGTGGAGATGAGAGGTCTTCTGTCTGGTGCCTCAGGAAAGCCCCGTATGCTGGTCTTCGAACCCAGGCCTCTGAGGAGTGATACCTGGACACCAAAGCAAGAGTTCATAATAGGGCCTAGGGGCCTGTCTGGTTCAATCTTCTGTCTCTGCGGATATCTGTCTGTGTGTCTGCATGGAGGTAGTAGTTGCTCAGCTTGTGTCATAATGCCCCAATTTGTCCAGTGCGGCTTGTGGTAGTGGGATGTCCTTGGGGACCTTGAGGTTTCTACTATTTTGTAGAGTTGTGGCCAATGGAATGGGCAGTTTCTTAGGAGAGAGCAGGCACAGTTCTGTGGTGTGGCTCCAGAGACCCCAGCCTGGAGGCTGTGTGGGCCATGGCTGTGCAGACAGACATCCAAAAACCCTAACTCAGCTCAGGTTTGGGGCCGAGGTTACGGCAGGCCTGATCTACAGTCCATGAGGGGAGCTCCTCTGGATATGAAAGAAGGGTGAGAGGGAGGCAGTCGCTCAGGCTTTTGTCTCTGGATGTTTTGTCCACAATGGCCGTTTAATGTAGGAGTTGCCTCATGGGTCGTAGAAGTCTCCCTCTCTGGTAGTTTGTCCAGCCCCCAAGAGTTTCGGGTCATTCTGTGGGAAGGGAAGTGTCCTGTTTTCTGCTTCATGTGTCCCCCCAGTAGAGGGATTCTAGAGCATAGCAGTGGGTACTGACAACTGGAATACTCGCCCTCTGGTTAAGCCTGGGGGACTATGGATATGACAAGCCCCATATGCAGGATCTTGGTCCAGCCACTGAGAGGCGTTACTTTAATACGGGACTCACGCTGCAGTTCACAATGCATGTCTGTGCCCTAGGCGCCCCTCAAGCACTGGCGTGGCCTTTCGGACAATGCAGGTTTTCCCACATTGAACGTTGGACAACATGCCAACCACAAGGTTTCTGGCCATGGGGAAGGAGGAATTCTAATTTCTGCATCACGTTCACCCCTGGGCAGTGATTGGAGATAAGGTCTAGGTTCTGAAGCCTGAAAACCGAGGTTGGGAAGAGATGACGACCTACAGCCATAGCGGGTCCTATGTGTCCAGGTTGGGGCCAGCTGTCTGGGTGTCGTTTGGGATGTCTTGTCTCAGGCTGTGCCAGACAGGGCATTAGTATACAGGGTGGGCTGTATAATTGCTTTACAATCGAGTGGCATGCATTAGAAAATCATTTGGGGTTTCTTATTAGCAGCATAGGGCAAAGTTTTTCTTCTGGAGGGCAGGCAGAGTGCTGCATTGTGGCTTCGGAATTCCCAAACTGGAGGGCTTGTGGGCCAGGAGAGTGAGGACGGAAGTCTGAGAACACAAGCTAGGCTTAGGTTTCGGGGCAAGGACATGGCAGGCACACTCTGCAGAGCTGAATTGAGATCTCATGCGTCTGACGTCAGGTCGAGGTTCAGACTTTGGCTCAGGTTTGAGTTTCTGTCCATGTTGGCCCCTTCAGGAAGGGGGGGCATTATGAGGCCATGGGGGTTTTCCCACTATTGGAGTTGTGAGATGCTCCAAACCGCAAGGATTCCTTCTGTGGGACAATTAAGATTTGTTGGATGGCTCCAGGACGTCTTATAAGGTATTTTTCCAGAACAGGGTTCTAAGTATGGATGCCTGGGCAGCCAGCCTCACATTCCAATTGTCTCCTAGCAACAAGAAACGTTTGATCTGCTGGCTTGGGGTAGCAACAGAGTGGACTGAGTTGAAATGGACTTTCCTGAGGATGGTCTTAATGTTGGTTTGAGTCCATGGAGACCTTGGTATGGGGCAGTGGCACCAGGGCCCTGAAGGATTCTCCTAACCAGAGGTTATGACAAAGCTCCAATGAGCAAGTTTTCCATGGGGAGACGAGATTTGTTCTTATTGGTGCCTCAGGAAACCACCATATGCTGGTATTGGAAACGAGGCCTCTGAGGAGAGATGCCTGGAAACCAAAGCAATGGATCTGATTAGGGCCTTGGGGCCTGTCCGGTTCAATATTCTTCTCTGGGGACATCTGTTGTCTGAGTGGAGGTAGTTGCTCAGCTGTTTTGAGATCACCCCTGTTTGTCCTGGGCGGCCTACACTATTGGGATGGCCTCGGTGACTTTGGAGGTTTTTCCTCATTTGCAAGGTTGTGGCCAATGGAATGGGAAGAATTCCCTTGAAAGGGAAGCACAGTCCTGAGGAGTGGCTCCAGGGACCCAAGTGTGGAGCGTGTGTGGTCCAGGGCTATTTGGACAAAAGTCTGAAAACACAAACTCCACTTAGGTTGGGGGATGTAGGTATGGCCGGCCCGATCTATAGACCGTGAGGAGACCTCTTCGGGATATGAACAAAGGGCGAATGTGAGGTGCTTGCTCATGCTTTTTTTTTTTTTTTTTTTTTCTGGAATTGTGTCACCGATTGCCATGGAATGTCAGTTTGTCCTCATGGGCCATTGATGAGGCTCCCTTTCTGGGAATTTGATCTGATCCCAAGAGTTTAGGGTCATTCTGTGGGAAGGGAGGAGGCCTTTCTGTTTTTTTTGTTTATTTTTTTTATTTTATTTATTTTTTTTTTACCTCAGGTGTACCACCAAAAGAGGGATTCCAGAGCAGATTCGTGGGTGGGGGCAACTGGACAACCAGACCTCTGGTTAACATTGGGACCTAAGAACATGGCATACCCCATATGTGGGCTCTTGGTCCAGACACTGAGAGGCCTTCCTTGAGGATAGGTCTCACACTGAGTTTCACAATGTGTTTTTGTGCCCAAGGAGCCCCTCAAGTCAGGGCGTGGCCTAATGTACCATGCTGGTTTCTCCTACACTGAACGTTGCACAGTATGGGAACCACAAGTTTTCTGGCAATGGGGAAGATGGAGTTCTAATTTCTGCAACACTTTCACTCCTGGACTGTGATTGGATTTAAGGTCTAGGTTCTGAAGCCTGAAAACTGAGGTTGGGAAGAGATGAAGCCCTAAGGCCATGGTGTGTCTGATGTGCTCAGTGTTCGGCCAGCTGTTGAGTGTGGGTTGGGAGGTGCAGGCTCAGGCTGTGGCAGACAGGGCATTAGTGCCCAGGCTAGACTGTATCATTGGGGTGCAGTCGAGTTTCGTGCAGGATGGTACTCATTTGTGGTTACTGGGTAGGCCCAGAGGGCAACGTTTTTCTTCTGGAGCGAAGACACAGTGCCACATAGTGGCTCCAGAATTCCCAAACTGGAAGGCTTGTGGGCCAGGAGTGTGAGGAAAAAATTCTGAGAACACAAGCCAGACTTAGATTTCGGGGTGAGGGGACGGAAGGCACCCTCTGCAGAGATGATTCGAGATCCTGTATACTTGAAGACAGAGCTAGGATCAGACGTTTTCTTAGGTCGGAGTTTCTGTCCATGACGGCCCCTTCATGAAGGGGAGGGTGTCACGAGGACATGGAGGTTTTCTCACGATGGGAATTGTGAGATGCTCCAAACCACAATGATTCCTTCTGTGGGACAGTCGAGACCTGTTGGATGGCTCCAGGACATCCCATCAGGAAGTTATCCAGAGCAGGGTTCTAAGGATGGATGCCTGGGCAGCCTGCCTCCCATTCCAGGTGTCTCATAGAGCCAAGGCAAGTTCGATCTGCTGGATCTAGGGGAGCAACCGAGGCGGGTGTGTTGAAATGGGTGAGTTGAGGATAGGTCATAATGTGCATTTGTGTCCATGTAGACCTTGGAATGGGGTGCTTCATCCGGGGCCTTGAGGGATGTTCATAACCGGAGGTTTTGATGGAGCTCGAAAGAGTATGTTTCCTATGTAGAGAAGAGAATTGTTTTGATGAGTGCCTAAGAAATTTCCTATATGCTGGTATTGGAAACCAGGCCTCTGAGGAGAGATGACTGGAATCAAAAGCAATGGATCTAATTAGGGCCTAAGTGCCCGTCCAGTTCAATCTTATTCTATGGGGATATCTGTCTCTGGCTCTGAGTGGAGGTGGTTTCCTAACTTGTGAAAGATCATCCCTGTGTGTCCTGGGCAGCCAACACAATTCGGATGGCCTGGGGGAGTTTGGGGGATTCTCCTAATCTATAGGGTTGTGGCCAATGGAAATGGCAGAATTCCCCTGGAGAGGGAAGCCACAGTCCTGATGTGTGGCTCCAGGAGCCCCAGCTTGGTTGGTGTGTGGGCCAGGACTGTGGGGACAGAAGTCTGAAAACACAAACTCAGCTTAGGTTTGGGGATGTATGTATGAAGGCTCGATCTACAGACCGTGAGAATTTTCCGGGCTATGAACAAAGGGCGAGTATGTGGCGCTTGCTCAGGGTTTTGTCTCTGGATTTTGTGTCAATGGTGGCCGTGGAATGTCGGGGTGTCCTCAAGGGCCATGGACAATTCTTTCTCTGGTGATTTGGCCTGATCCCAAGTGGTTGGGATCATTCTGTGGATGGGAAGAGTCCTTTCTGTATTTTTTTTTTTTTACCTCAGGTGTCCCACCAAAGAGGGATTCCCGAGTAGAGCCCTGAGTAGGGGTGACTAGACATCTCGAACTCTGGTTGAGATTGGGGGACTAGGGGCTTGGCAAGCCCCATATGTGGGCTGTTGTTCCAGTCACTAAGAGGCTTTACATGAGAATAGGGCTCACGCTGAGGGTCACAATGTGTGTTTGTGCAAATTGTGGACCTCAGGGATAGGTGGGGCCTCATAGTCCATGCTGCTTTCTCCTACAATGAACATTGGACAACATGCCAACCACTAGGTTTCTTGCCAAGGCGAAGGAGAATTTCTGATTCTTGCATCACGTTCACTCCTGAGCAGTGAGTGGAGATAAGGTCTAGGTTCTGAAGGTGAAAACTGAGGTTGGGTAGAGATGATGGCCTAAAGCCATTGTGGGTGTGATATGCTCTGTGTTACGGCCAGCTGTCTGGGTGTTGGACTGGAGGTATGCCCTCAGGCTGTGTCAGACAGGGCTTTAGTGCACAGGCTAGACTGTATAATTGGGGTATGGTCGAGTGGCATGCAGGTTGTTACTCATTTGGCGATTCTGGTTAGCCCTATAGGGCAACATTTTTCTTCTGGAGTGCAGGCAGAGTGCTGCATTGTGTCTCCAGAATTGCCAAACTGGAGGGGTGTGGCCAGGTTTGTGAGGAAGGAAGTCTGAAAACACAAGCTAGCACGAGTTTTGGGGCCAAGAGCATGGCAGGCCCACTCTGCAGAGGCTGAATCGAGATCTCCTGCAGGTGAGGTCAGGGCCAGTATCAGATGTTGCCTCAAGCTGGAGTTTGTGTCCATGACGGCCCCTTCCTGAAGGGGGTGGGGGCGTCAAGAGGCCAGGGAGGTTTCCCTACGCTGGGAGTTGTGAGCTGCTCCAAACTTCAAAGTTTCCTTCTTCAGGACAGTCGAGTACTATTGGATGGTTCCAGGATGCCCCATACAGAAAGACTCGAGAGCAGGGGCCTAAGCATGGATGCCGAGAAACGCCAACTCACCTTCCCATTGCCTGGTCGAGACAAGGCACGCTCAATCTGCGGGCTCTTGGGTGAGCTACCCAGAAAGCTGAGTTTAAATGGACTCTCCTGAGGATGAGTCATAATGTGGGTTGGTGGCCATGGAGACCTTGGAATGTGGCAGTAGCTAAGGGACTCTGCAGGATTCTCCAACCCGAAGGGCTTGACACAACTCCAACAAGGGAGCTTCCCATGTGGAGATGAGAGGTCTTCTGTCTGGTGCCTCAGGAAAGCCCCGTATGCTGGTCTTCGAACCCAGGCCTCTGAGGAGTGATACCTGGACACCAAAGCAAGAGTTCATAATAGGGCCTAGGGGCCTGTCTGGTTCAATCTTCTGTCTCTGCGGATATCTGTCTGTGTGTCTGCATGGAGGTAGTAGTTGCTCAGCTTGTGTCATAATGCCCCAATTTGTCCAGTGCGGCTTGTGGTAGTGGGATGTCCTTGGGGACCTTGAGGTTTCTACTATTTTGTAGAGTTGTGGCCAATGGAATGGGCAGTTTCTTAGGAGAGAGCAGGCACAGTTCTGTGGTGTGGCTCCAGAGACCCCAGCCTGGAGGCTGTGTGGGCCATGGCTGTGCAGACAGACATCCAAAAACCCTAACTCAGCTCAGGTTTGGGGCCGAGTTTACGGCAGGCCTGATCTACAGTCCATGAGGGGAGCTCCTCTGGATATGAAAGAAGGGTGAGAGGGAGGCAGTCGCTCAGGCTTTTGTCTCTGGATGTTTTGTCCACAATGGCCGTTTAATGTAGGAGTTGCCTCATGGGTCGTAGAAGTCTCCCTCTCTGGTAGTTTGTCCAGCCCCCAAGAGTTTCGGGTCATTCTGTGGGAAGGGAAGTGTCCTGTTTTCTGCTTCATGTGTCCCCCCAGTAGAGGGATTCTAGAGCATAGCAGTGGGTACTGACAACTGGAATACTCGCCCTCTGGTTAAGCCTGGGGGACTATGGATATGACAAGCCCCATATGCAGGATCTTGGTCCAGCCACTGAGAGGCGTTACTTTAATACGGGACTCACGCTGCAGTTCACAATGCATGTCTGTGCCCTAGGCGCCCCTCAAGCACTGGCGTGGCCTTTCGGACAATGCAGGTTTTCCCACATTGAACGTTGGACAACATGCCAACCACAAGGTTTCTGGCCATGGGGAAGGAGGAATTCTAATTTCTGCATCACGTTCACCCCTGGGCAGTGATTGGAGATAAGGTCTAGGTTCTGAAGCCTGAAAACCGAGGTTGGGAAGAGATGACGACCTACAGCCATAGCGGGTCCTATGTGTCCAGGTTGGGGCCAGCTGTCTGGGTGTCGTTTGGGATGTCTTGTCTCAGGCTGTGCCAGACAGGGCATTAGTATACAGGGTGGGCTGTATAATTGCTTTACAATCGAGTGGCATGCATTAGAAAATCATTTGGGGTTTCTTATTAGCAGCATAGGGCAAAGTTTTTCTTCTGGAGGGCAGGCAGAGTGCTGCATTGTGGCTTCGGAATTTCCAAACTGGAGGGCTTGTGGGCCAGGAGAGTGAGGACGGAAGTCTGAGAACACAAGCTAGGCTTAGGTTTCGGGGCAAGGACATGGCAGGCACACTCTGCAGAGCTGAATTGAGATCTCATGCGTCTGAAGTTAGGTCGAAGATTAGACTTTGGCTCAGGTTTGAGTTTCTGTCCAAGTTGGCCCCTTCAGGAAGGGGGGCATTATGAGGCCATGGGGGTTTTCCCACTATTGGAGTTGTGAGATGCTCCAAACCGCAAGGATTCCTTCTGTGGGACAATTAAGATTTGTTGGATGGCTCCAGGACGTCTTATAAGGTATTTTTCCAGAACAGGGTTCTAAGTATGGATGCCTGGGCAGCCAGCCTCACATTCCAATTGTCTCCTAGCAACAAGAAACGTTTGATCTGCTGGCTTGGGGTAGCAACAGAGTGGACTGAGTTGAAATGGACTTTCCTGAGGATGGTCTTAATGTTGGTTTGAGTCCATGGAGACCTTGGTATGGGGCAGTGGCACCAGGGCCCTGAAGGATTCTCCTAACCAGAGGTTATGACAAAGCTCCAATGAGCAAGTTTTCCATGGGGAGACGAGATTTGTTCTTATTGGTGCCTCAGGAAACCACCATATGCTGGTATTGGAAACGAGGCCTCTGAGGAGAGATGCCTGGAAACCAAAGCAATGGATCTGATTAGGGCCTTGGGGCCTGTCCGGTTCAATATTCTTCTCTGGGGACATCTGTTGTCTGAGTGGAGGTAGTTGCTCAGCTGTTTTGAGATCACCCCTGTTTGTCCTGGGCGGCCTACACTATTGGGATGGCCTCGGTGACTTTGGAGGTTTTTCCTCATTTGCAAGGTTGTGGCCAATGGAATGGGAAGAATTCCCTTGAAAGGGAAGCACAGTCCTGAGGTGTGTCTCCAGGGACCCAAGTGTGGAGCATGTGTGGTCCAGGGCTATTTGGACAAAAGTCTGAAAACACAAACTCCACTTAGGTTGGGGGATGTAGGTATGGCCGGCCCGATCTATAGACCGTGAGGAGACCTCTTCGGGATATGAACCTAGGGCGAATGTGAGGTGCTTGCTCATGCTTTTTTTTTTTTTTTTTTTTCTGGAAATGTGTCACCGATTGCCATGGAATGTCAGTTTGTCCTCATGGGCCATCGATGAGGCTCCCTTTCTGGGAATTTGACCTGATCCCAAGAGTTTAGGGTCATTCTGTGGGAATGGAGGAGGCCTTTCTGTTTTTTTTGTTTATTTTTTTTTATTTTATTTATTATTTTTTTTTACCTCAGGTGTACCACCAAAAGAGGGATTCCAGAGCAGATTCGTGGTGGGGGCAACTGGACAACCAGACCTCTGGTTAACATTGGGACCTAAGAACATGGCAAGCCCCATATGTGGGCTCTTGGTCCAGACACTGAGAGGCCTTCCTTGAGGATAGGTCTCACACTGAGTTTCACAATGTGTTTTTGTGCCCAAGGAGCCCCTCAAGTCAGGGCGTGGCCTAATGTACCATGCTGGTTTCTCCTACACTGAACGTTGCACAGTATGGGAACCACAAGTTTTCTGGCAATGGGGAAGATGGAGTTCTAATTTCTGCAACACTTTCACTCCTGGACTGTGATTGGATTTAAGGTCTAGGTTCTGAAGCCTGAAAACTGAGGTTGGGAAGAGATGAAGCCCTAAGGCCATGGTGTGTCTGATGTGCTCAGTGTTCGGCCAGCTGTTGAGTGTGGGTTGGGAGGTGCAGGCTCAGGCTGTGGCAGACAGGGCATTAGTGCCCAGGCTAGACTGTATCATTGGGGTGCAGTCGAGTTTCGTGCAGGATGGTACTCATTTGTGGTTACTGGGTAGGCCCAGAGGGCAACGTTTTTCTTCTGGAGCGAAGACACAGTGCCACATAGTGGCTCCAGAA
Organism: Mustela nivalis; assembly: GCF_964662115.1. Lineage (NCBI taxonomy): Eukaryota > Metazoa > Chordata > Mammalia > Carnivora > Mustelidae > Mustela > Mustela nivalis. Next base: position 784,905 of record NW_028136309.1, read on the forward strand.
TTCCCAAACTGGAAGGCTTGTGGGCCAGGAGTGTGAGGAAAAAATTCTGAGAACACAAGCCAGACTTAGATTTCGGGGTGAGGGGACAGAAGGCACCCTCTGCAGAGATGATTCGAGATCCTGTATACTTGAAGACAGAGCTAGGATCAGACGTTTTCTTAGGTCGGAGTTTCTGTCCATGACGGCCCCTTCATGAAGGGGAGGGTGTCACGAGGACATGGAGGTTTTCTCACGATGGGAATTGTGAGATGCTCCAAACCACAATGATTCCTTCTGTGGGACAGTCGAGACCTGTTGGATGGCTCCAGGACATCCCATCAGGAAGTTATCCAGAGCAGGGTTCTAAGGATGGATGCCTGGGCAGCCTGCCTCCCATTCCAGGTGTCTCATAGAGCCAAGGCAAGTTCGATCTGCTGGATCTAGGGGAGCAACCGAGGCGGGTGTGTTGAAATGGGTGAGTTGAGGATAGGTCATAATGTGCATTTGTGTCCATGTAGACCTTGGAATGGGGTGCTTCATCCGGGGCCTTGAGGGATGTTCATAACCGGAGGTTTTGATGGAGCTCGAAAGAGTATGTTTCCTATGTAGAGAAGAGAATTGTTTTGATGAGTGCCTAAGAAATTTCCTATATGCTGGTATTGGAAACCAGGCCTCTGAGTAGAGATGACTGGAATCAAAAGCAATGGATCTAATTAGGGCCTAAGTGCCCGTCCAGTTCAATCTTATTCTATGGGGATATATGTCTCTGGCTCTGAGTGGAGGTGGTTTCCTAACTTGTGAAAGATCATCCCTGTGTGTCCTGGGCAGCCAACACAATTCGGATGGCCTGGGGGAGTTTGGGGGATTCTCCTAATCTATAGGGTTGTGGCCAATGGAAATGGCAGAATTCCCCTGGAGAGGGAAGCCACAGTCCTGATGTGTGGCTCCAGGAGCCCCAGCTTGGTTGGTGTGTGGGCCAGGACTGTGGGGACAGAAGTCTGAAAACACAAACTCAGCTTAGGTTTGGGGATGTATGTATGAAGGCTCGATCTACAGACCGTGAGAATTTTCCGGGCTATGAACAAAGGGCGAGTATGTGGCGCTTGCTCAGGGTTTTGTCTCTGGATTTTGTGTCAATGGTGGCCGTGGAATGTCGGGGTGTCCTCAAGGGCCATGGACAATTCTTTCTCTGGTGATTTGGCCTGATCCCAAGTGGTTGGGATCATTCTGTGGATGGGAAGAGTCCTTTCTGTATTTTTTTTTTTTTTCTCAGGTGTCCCACCAAAGAGGGATTCCCGAGTAGAGCCCTGAGTAGGGGTGACTAGACATCTCGAACTCTGGTTGAGATTGGGGGACTAGGGGCTTGGCAAGCCCCATATGTGGGCTGTTGTTCCAGTCACTAAGAGGCTTTACATGAGAATAGGGCTCACGCTGAGGGTCACAATGTGTGTTTGTGCAAATTGTGGACCTCAGGGATAGGTGGGGCCTCATAGTCCATGCTGCTTTCTCCTACAATGAACATTGGACAACATGCCAACCACTAGGTTTCTTGCCAAGGCGAAGGAGAATTTCTGATTCTTGCATCACGTTCACTCCTGAGCAGTGAGTGGAGATAAGGTCTAGGTTCTGAAGGTGAAAACTGAGGTTGGGTAGAGATGATGGCCTAAAGCCATTGTGGGTGTGATATGCTCTGTGTTACGGCCAGCTGTCTGGGTGTTGGACTGGAGGTATGCCCTCAGGCTGTGTCAGACAGGGCTTTAGTGCACAGGCTAGACTGTATAATTGGGGTATGGTCGAGTGGCATGCAGGTTGTTACTCATTTGGCGATTCTGGTTAGCCCTATAGGGCAACATTTTTCTTCTGGAGTGCAGGCAGAGTGCTGCATTGTGTCTCCAGAATTGCCAAACTGGAGGGGTGTGGCCAGGTTTGTGAGGAAGGAAGTCTGAAAACACAAGCTAGCACGAGTTTTGGGGCCAAGAGCATGGCAGGCCCACTCTGCAGAGGCTGAATCGAGATCTCCTGCAGGTGAGGTCAGGGCCAGTATCAGATGTTGCCTCAAGCTGGAGTGTGTGTCCATGACGGCCCCTTCCTGAAGGGGGTGGGGGCGTCAAGAGGCCAGGGAGGTTTCCCTACGCTGGGAGTTGTGAGCTGCTCCAAACTTCAAAGTTTCCTTCTTCAGGACAGTCGAGTACTATTGGATGGTTCCAGGATGCCCCATACAGAAAGACTCGAGAGCAGGGGCCTAAGCATGGATGCCGAGAAACGCCAACTCACCTTCCCATTGCCTGGTCGAGACAAGGCACGCTCAATCTGCGGGCTCTTGGGTGAGCTACCCAGAAAGCTGAGTTTAAATGGACTCTCCTGAGGATGAGTCATAATGTGGGTTGGTGGCCATGGAGACCTTGGAATGTGGCAGTAGCTAAGGGACTCTGCAGGATTCTCCAACCCGAAGGGCTTGACACAACTCCAACAAGGAAGCTTCCCATGTGGAGATGAGAGGTCTTCTGTCTGGTGCCTCAGGAAAGCCCCGTATGCTGGTCTTCGAACCCAGGCCTCTGAGGAGTGATACCTGGACACCAAAGCAAGAGTTCATAATAGGGCCTAGGGGCCTGTCTGGTTCAATCTTCTGTCTCTGCGGATATCTGTCTGTGTGTCTGCATGGAGGTAGTAGTTGCTCAGCTTGTGTCATAATGCCCCAATTTGTCCAGTGCGGCTTGTGGTAGTGGGATGTCCTTGGGGACCTTGAGGTTTCTACTATTTTGTAGAGTTGTGGCCAATGGAATGGGCAGTTTCTTAGGAGAGAGCAGGCACAGTTCTGTGGTGTGGCTCCAGAGACCCCAGCCTGGAGGCTGTGTGGGCCATGGCTGTGCAGACAGACATCCAAAAACCCTAACTCAGCTCAGGTTTGGGGCCGAGGTTACGGCAGGCCTGATCTACAGTCCATGAGGGGAGCTCCTCTGGATATGAAAGAAGGGTGAGAGGGAGGCAGTCGCTCAGGCTTTTGTCTCTGGATGTTTTGTCCACAATGGCCGTTTAATGTAGGAGTTGCCTCATGGGTCGTAGAAGTCTCCCTCTCTGGTAGTTTGTCCAGCCCCCAAGAGTTTCGGGTCATTCTGTGGGAAGGGAAGTGTCCTGTTTTCTGCTTCATGTGTCCCCCCAGTAGAGGGATTCTAGAGCATAGCAGTGGGTACTGACAACTGGAATACTCGCCCTCTGGTTAAGCCTGGGGGCCTATGGATATGACAAGCCCCATATGCAGGATCTTGGTCCAGCCACTGAGAGGCGTTACTTTAATACGGGACTCACGCTGCAGTTCACAATGCATGTCTGTGCCCTAGGCGCCCCTCAAGCACTGGCGTGGCCTTTCGGACAATGCAGGTTTTCGCACATTGAACGTTGGACAACATGCCAACCACAAGGTTTCTGGCCATGGGGAAGGAGGAATTCTAATTTCTGCATCACGTTCACCCCTGGGCAGTGATTGGAGATAAGGTCTAGGTTCTGAAGCCTGAAAACCGAGGTTGGGAAGAGATGACGACCTACAGCCATAGCGGGTCCTATGTGTCCAGGTTGGGGCCAGCTGTCTGGGTGTCGTTTGGGATGTCTTGTCTCAGGCTGTGCCAGACAGGGCATTAGTATACAGGGTGGGCTGTATAATTGCTTTACAATCGAGTGGCATGCATTAGAAAATCATTTGGGGTTTCTTATTAGCAGCATAGGGCAAAGTTTTTCTTCTGGAGGGCAGGCAGAGTGCTGCATTGTGGCTTCGGAATTTCCAAACTGGAGGGCTTGTGGGCCAGGAGAGTGAGGACGGAAGTCTGAGAACACAAGCTAGGCTTAGGTTTCGGGGCAAGGAAATGGCAGGCACACTCTGCAGAGCTGAATTGAGATCTCATGCGTCTGAAGTTAGGTCGAAGATTAGACTTTGGCTCAGGTTTGAGTTTCTGTCCAAGTTGGCCCCTTCAGGAAGGGGGGGCATTATGAGGCCATGGGGGTTTTCCCACTATTGGAGTTGTGAGATGCTCCAAACCGCAAGGTTTCCTTCTGTGGGACAATTAAGATTTGTTGGATGGCTCCAGGACGTCTTATAAGGTATTTTTCCAGAACAGGGTTCTAAGTATGGATGCCTGGGCAGCCAGCCTCACATTCCAATTGTCTCCTAGCAACAAGAAACGTTTGATCTGCTGGCTTGGGGTAGCAACAGAGTGGACTGAGTTGAAATGGACTTTCCTGAGGATGGTCTTAATGTTGGTTTGAGTCCATGGAGACCTTGGTATGGGGCAGTGGCACCAGGGCCCTGAAGGATTCTCCTAACCAGAGGTTATGACAAAGCTCCAATGAGCAAGTTTTCCATGGGGAGACGAGATTTGTTCTTATTGGTGCCTCAGGAAACCACCATATGCTGGTATTGGAAACGAGGCCTCTGAGGAGAGATGCCTGGAAACCAAAGCAATGGATCTGATTAGGGCCTTGGGGCCTGTCCGGTTCAATATTCTTCTCTGGGGACATCTGTTGTCTGAGTGGAGGTAGTTGCTCAGCTGTTTTGAGATCACCCCTGTTTGTCCTGGGCGGCCTACACTATTGGGATGGCCTCGGTGACTTTGGAGGTTTTTCCTCATTTGCAAGGTTGTGGCCAATGGAATGGGAAGAATTCCCTTGAAAGGGAAGCACAGTCCTGAGGTGTGTCTCCAGGGACCCAAGTGTGGAGCATGTGTGGTCCAGGGCTATTTGGACAAAAGTCTGAAAACACAAACTCCACTTAGGTTGGGGGATGTAGGTATGGCCGGCCCGATCTATAGACCGTGAGGAGACCTCTTCGGGATATGAACCTAGGGCGAATGTGAGGTGCTTGCTCATGCTTTTTTTTTTTTTTTTTTTTCTGGAAATGTGTCACCGATTGCCATGGAATGTCAGTTTGTCCTCATGGGCCATCGATGAGGCTCCCTTTCTGGGAATTTGACCTGATCCCAAGAGTTTAGGGTCATTCTGTGGGAATGGAGGAGGCCTTTCTGTTTTTTTTGTTTATTTTTTTTTATTTTATTTATTTATTTTTTTTACCTCAGGTGTACCACCAAAAGAGGGATTCCAGAGCAGATTCGTGGTGGGGGCAACTGGACAACCAGACCTCTGGTTAACATTGGGACCTAAGAACATGGCAAGCCCCATATGTGGGCTCTTGGTCCAGACACTGAGAGGCCTTCCTTGAGGATAGGTCTCACACTGAGTTTCACAATGTGTTTTTGTGCCCAAGGAGCCCCTCAAGTCAGGGCGTGGCCTAATGTACCATGCTGGTTTCTCCTACACTGAACGTTGCACAGTATGGGAACCACAAGTTTTCTGGCAATGGGGAAGATGGAGTTCTAATTTCTGCAACACTTTCACTCCTGGACTGTGATTGGATTTAAGGTCTAGGTTCTGAAGCCTGAAAACTGAGGTTGGGAAGAGATGAAGCCCTAAGGCCATGGTGTGTCTGATGTGCTCAGTGTTCGGCCAGCTATTGAGTGTGGGTTGGGAGGTGCAGGCTCAGGCTGTGGCAGACAGGGCATTAGTGCCCAGGCTAGACTGTATCATTGGGGTGCAGTCGAGTTTCGTGCAGGATGGTACTCATTTGTGGTTACTGGGTAGGCCCAGAGGGCAACGTTTTTCTTCTGGAGCGAAGACACAGTGCCACATAGTGGCTCCAGAATTCCCAAACTGGAAGGCTTGTGGGCCAGGAGTGTGAGGAAAAAATTCTGAGAACACAAGCCAGACTTAGATTTCGGGGTGAGGGGACGGAAGGCACCCTCTGCAGAGATGATTCGAGATCCTGTATACTTGAAGACAGAGCTAGGATCAGACGTTTTCTTAGGTCGGAGTTTCTGTCCATGACGGCCCCTTCATGAAGGGGAGGGTGTCACGAGGACATGGAGGTTTTCTCACGATGGGAATTGTGAGATGCTCCAAACCACAATGATTCCTTCTGTGGGACAGTCGAGACCTGTTGGATGGCTCCAGGACATCCCATCAGGAAGTTATCCAGAGCAGGGTTCTAAGGATGGATGCCTGGGCAGCCTGCCTCCCATTCCAGGTGTCTCATAGAGCCAAGGCAAGTTCGATCTGCTGGATCTAGGGGAGCAACCGAGGCGGGTGTGTTGAAATGGGTGAGTTGAGGATAGGTCATAATGTGCATTTGTGTCCATGTAGACCTTGGAATGGGGTGCTTCATCCGGGGCCTTGAGGGATGTTCATAACCGGAGGTTTTGATGGAGCTCGAAAGAGTATGTTTCCTATGTAGAGAAGAGAATTGTTTTGATGAGTGCCTAAGAAATTTCCTATATGCTGGTATTGGAAACCAGGCCTCTGAGGAGAGATGACTGGAATCAAAAGCAATGGATCTAATTAGGGCCTAAGTGCCCGTCCAGTTCAATCTTATTCTATGGGGATATCTGTCTCTGGCTCTGAGTGGAGGTGGTTTCCTAACTTGTGAAAGATCATCCCTGTGTGTCCTGGGCAGCCAACACAATTCGGATGGCCTGGGGGAGTTTGGAGGATTCTCCTAATCTATAGGGTTGTGGCCAATGGAAATGGCAGAATTCCCCTGGAGAGGGAAGCCACAGTCCTGATGTGTGGCTCCAGGAGCCCCAGCTTGGTTGGTGTGTGGGCCAGGACTGTGGGGACAGAAGTCTGAAAACACAAACTCAGCTTAGGTTTGGGGATGTATGTATGAAGGCTCGATCTACAGACCGTGAGAATTTTCCGGGCTATGAACAAAGGGCGAGTATGTGGCGCTTGCTCAGGGTTTTGTCTCTGGATTTTGTGTCAATGGTGGCCGTGGAATGTCGGGGTGTCCTCAAGGGCCATGGACAATTCTTTCTCTGGTGATTTGGCCTGATCCCAAGTGGTTGGGATCATTCTGTGGATGGGAAGAGTCCTTTCTGTATTTTTTTTTTTTTTTACCTCAGGTGTCCCACCAAAGAGGGATTCCCGAGTAGAGCCCTGAGTAGGGGTGACTAGACATCTCGAACTCTGGTTGAGATTGGGGGACTAGGGGCTTGGCAAGCCCCATATGTGGGCTGTTGTTCCAGTCACTAAGAGGCTTTACATGAGAATAGGGCTCACGCTGAGGGTCACAATGTGTGTTTGTGCAAATTGTGGACCTCAGGGATAGGTGGGGCCTCATAGTCCATGCTGCTTTCTCCTACAATGAACATTGGACAACATGCCAACCACTAGGTTTCTTGCCAAGGCGAAGGAGAATTTCTGATTCTTGCATCACGTTCACTCCTGAGCAGTGAGTGGAGATAAGGTCTAGGTTCTGAAGGTGAAAACTGAGGTTGGGTAGAGATGATGGCCTAAAGCCATTGTGGGTGTGATATGCTCTGTGTTACGGCCAGCTGTCTGGGTGTTGGACTGGAGGTATGCCCTCAGGCTGTGTCAGACAGGGCTTTAGTGCACAGGCTAGACTGTATAATTGGGGTATGGTCGAGTGGCATGCAGGTTGTTACTCATTTGGCGATTCTGGTTAGCCCTATAGGGCAACATTTTTCTTCTGGAGTGCAGGCAGAGTGCTGCATTGTGTCTCCAGAATTGCCAAACTGGAGGGGTGTGGCCAGGTTTGTGAGGAAGGAAGTCTGAAAACACAAGCTAGCACGAGTTTTGGGGCCAAGAGCATGGCAGGCCCACTCTGCAGAGGCTGAATCGAGATCTCCTGCAGGTGAGGTCAGGGCCAGTATCAGATGTTGCCTCAAGCTGGAGTTTGTGTCCATGACGGCCCCTTCCTGAAGGGGGTGGGGGCGTCAAGAGGCCAGGGAGGTTTCCCTACGCTGGGAGTTGTGAGCTGCTCCAAACTTCAAAGTTTCCTTCTTCAGGACAGTCGAGTACTATTGGATGGTTCCAGGATGCCCCATACAGAAAGACTCGAGAGCAGGGGCCTAAGCATGGATGCCGAGAAACGCCAACTCACCTTCCCATTGCCTGGTCGAGACAAGGCACGCTCAATCTGCGGGCTCTTGGGTGAGCTACCCAGAAAGCTGAGTTTAAATGGACTCTCCTGAGGATGAGTCATAATGTGGGTTGGTGGCCATGGAGACCTTGGAATGTGGCAGTAGCTAAGGGACTCTGCAGGATTCTCCAACCCGAAGGGCTTGACACAACTCCAACAAGGAAGCTTCCCATGTGGAGATGAGAGGTCTTCTGTCTGGTGCCTCAGGAAAGCCCCGTATGCTGGTCTTCGAACCCAGGCCTCTGAGGAGTGATACCTGGACACCAAAGCAAGAGTTCATAATAGGGCCTAGGGGCCTGTCTGGTTCAATCTTCTGTCTCTGCGGATATCTGTCTGTGTGTCTGCATGGAGGTAGAAGTTGCTCAGCTTGTGTCATAATGCCCCAATTTGTCCAGTGCGGCTTGTGGTAGTGGGATGTCCTTGGGGACCTTGAGGTTTCTACTATTTTGTAGAGTTGTGGCCAATGGAATGGGCAGTTTCTTAGGAGAGAGCAGGCACAGTTCTGTGGTGTGGCTCCAGAGACCCCAGCCTGGAGGCTGTGTGGGCCATGGCTGTGCAGACAGACATCCAAAAACCCTAACTCAGCTCAGGTTTGGGGCCGAGGTTACAGCAGGCCTGATCTACAGTCCATGAGGGGAGCTCCTCTGGATATGAAAGAAGGGTGAGAGGGAGGCAGTCGCTCAGGCTTTTGTCTCTGGATGTTTTGTCCACAATGGCCGTTTAATGTAGGAGTTGCCTCATGGGTCGTAGAAGTCTCCCTCTCTGGTAGTTTGTCCAGCCCCCAAGAGTTTCGGGTCATTCTGTGGGAAGGGAAGTGTCCTGTTTTCTGCTTCATGTGTCCCCCCAGTAGAGGGATTCTAGAGCATAGCAGTGGGTACTGACAACTGGAATACTCGCCCTCTGGTTAAGCCTGGGGGCCTATGGATATGACAAGCCCCATATGCAGGATCTTGGTCCAGCCACTGAGAGGCGTTACTTTAATACGGGACTCACGCTGCAGTTCACAATGCATGTCTGTGCCCTAGGCGCCCCTCAAGCACTGGCGTGGCCTTTCGGACAATGCAGGTTTTCCCACATTGAACGTTGGACAACATGCCAACCACAAGGTTTCTGGCCATGGGGAAGGAGGAATTCTAATTTCTGCATCACGTTCACCCCTGGGCAGTGATTGGAGATAAGGTCTAGGTTCTGAAGCCTGAAAACCGAGGTTGGGAAGAGATGACGACCTACAGCCATAGCGGGTCCTATGTGTCCAGGTTGGGGCCAGCTGTCTGGGTGTCGTTTGGGATGTCTTGTCTCAGGCTGTGCCAGACAGGGCATTAGTATACAGGGTGGGCTGTATAATTGCTTTACAATCGAGTGGCATGCATTAGAAAATCATTTGGGGTTTCTTATTAGCAGCATAGGGCAAAGTTTTTCTTCTGGAGGGCAGGCAGAGTGCTGCATTGTGGCTTCGGAATTCCCAAACTGGAGGGCTTGTGGGCCAGGAGAGTGAGGACGGAAGTCTGAGAACACAAGCTAGGCTTAGGTTTCGGGGCAAGGACATGGCAGGCACACTCTGCAGAGCTGAATTGAGATCTCATGCGTCTGACGTCAGGTCGAGGTTCAGACTTTGGCTCAGGTTTGAGTTTCTGTCCATGTTGGCCCCTTCAGGAAGGGGGGGCATTATGAGGCCATGGGGGTTTTCCCACTATTGGAGTTGTGAGATGCTCCAAACCGCAAGGATTCCTTCTGTGGGACAATTAAGATTTGTTGGATGGCTCCAGGACGTCTTATAAGGTATTTTTCCAGAACAGGGTTCTAAGTATGGATGCCTGGGCAGCCAGCCTCACATTCCAATTGTCTCCTAGCAACAAGAAACGTTTGATCTGCTGGCTTGGGGTAGCAACAGAGTGGACTGAGTTGAAATGGACTTTCCTGAGGATGGTCTTAATGTTGGTTTGAGTCCATGGAGACCTTGGTATGGGGCAGTGGCACCAGGGCCCTGAAGGATTCTCCTAACCAGAGGTTATGACAAAGCTCCAATGAGCAAGTTTTCCATGGGGAGACGAGATTTGTTCTTATTGGTGCCTCAGGAAACCACCATATGCTGGTATTGGAAACGAGGCCTCTGAGGAGAGATGCCTGGAAACCAAAGCAATGGATCTGATTAGGGCCTTGGGGCCTGTCCGGTTCAATATTCTTCTCTGGGGACATCTGTTGTCTGAGTGGAGGTAGTTGCTCAGCTGTTTTGAGATCACCCCTGTTTGTCCTGGGCGGCCTACACTATTGGGATGGCCTCGGTGACTTTGGAGGTTTTTCCTCATTTGCAAGGTTGTGGCCAATGGAATGGGAAGAATTCCCTTGAAAGGGAAGCACAGTCCTGAGGTGTGTCTCCAGGGACCCAAGTGTGGAGCATGTGTGGTCCAGGGCTATTTGGACAAAAGTCTGAAAACACAAACTCCACTTAGGTTGGGGGATGTAGGTATGGCCGGCCCGATCTATAGACCGTGAGGAGACCTCTTCGGGATATGAACCTAGGGCGAATGTGAGGTGCTTGCTCATGCTTTTTTTTTTTTTTTTTTTTTTTTTTCTGGAAATGTGTCACCGATTGCCATGGAATGTCAGTTTGTCCTCATGGGCCATCGATGAGGCTCCCTTTCTGGGAATTTGACCTGATCCCAAGAGTTTAGGGTCATTCTGTGGGAAGGGAGGAGGCCTTTCTGTTTTTTTTGTTTATTTTTTTTTATTTTATTTATTTATTTTTTTTACCTCAGGTGTACCACCAAAAGAGGGATTCCAGAGCAGATTCGTGGTGGGGGCAACTGGACAACCAGACCTCTGGTTAACATTGGGACCTAAGAACATGGCAAGCCCCATATGTGGGCTCTTGGTCCAGACACTGAGAGGCCTTCCTTGAGGATAGGTCTCACACTGAGTTTCACAATGTGTTTTTGTGCCCAAGGAGCCCCTCAAGTCAGGGCGTGGCCTAATGTACCATGCTGGTTTCTCCTACACTGAACGTTGCACAGTATGGGAACCACAAGTTTTGTGGCAATGGGGAAGATGGAGTTCTAATTTCTGCAACACTTTCACTCCTGGACTGTGATTGGATTTAAGGTCTAGGTTCTGAAGCCTGAAAACTGAGGTTGGGAAGAGATGAAGCCCTAAGGCCATGGTGTGTCTGATGTGCTCAGTGTTCGGCCAGCTATTGAGTGTGGGTTGGGAGGTGCAGGCTCAGGCTGTGGCAGACAGGGCATTAGTGCCCAGGCTAGACTGTATCATTGGGGTGCAGTCGAGTTTCGTGCAGGATGGTACTCATTTGTGGTTACTGGGTAGGCCCAGAGGGCAACGTTTTTCTTCTGGAGCGAAGACACAGTGCCACATAGTGGCTCCAGAATTCCCAAACTGGAAGGCTTGTGGGCCAGGAGTGTGAGGAAAAAATTCTGAGAACACAAGCCAGACTTAGATTTCGGGGTGAGGGGACGGAAGGCACCCTCTGCAGAGATGATTCGAGATCCCGTATACTTGAAGACAGAGCTAGGATCAGACGTTTTCTTAGGTCGGAGTTTCTGTCCATGACGGCCCCTTCATGAAGGGGAGGGTGTCACGAGGACATGGAGGTTTTCTCACGATGGGAATTGTGAGATGCTCCAAACCACAATGATTCCTTCTGTGGGACAGTCGAGACCTGTTGGATGGCTCCAGGACATCCCATCAGGAAGTTATCCAGAGCAGGGTTCTAAGGATGGATGCCTGGGCAGCCTGCCTCCCATTCCAGGTGTCTCATAGAGCCAAGGCAAGTTCGATCTGCTGGATCTAGGGGAGCAACCGAGGCGGGTGTGTTGAAATGGGTGAGTTGAGGATAGGTCATAATGTGCATTTGTGTCCATGTAGACCTTGGAATGGGGTGCTTCATCCGGGGCCTTGAGGGATGTTCATAACCGGAGGTTTTGATGGAGCTCGAAAGAGTATGTTTCCTATGTAGAGAAGAGAATTGTTTTGATGAGTGCCTAAGAAATTTCCTATATGCTGGTATTGGAAACCAGGCCTCTGAGGAGAGATGACTGGAATCAAAAGCAATGGATCTAATTAGGGCCTAAGTGCCCGTCCAGTTCAATCTTATTCTATGGGGATATCTGTCTCTGGCTCTGAGTGGAGGTGGTTTCCTAACTTGTGAAAGATCATCCCTGTGTGTCCTGGGCAGCCAACACAATTCGGATGGCCTGGGGGAGTTTGGAGGATTCTCCTAATCTATAGGGTTGTGGCCAATGGAAATGGCAGAATTCCCCTGGAGAGGGAAGCCACAGTCCTGATGTGTGGCTCCAGGAGCCCCAGCTTGGTTGGTGTGTGGGCCAGGACTGTGGGGACAGAAGTCTGAAAACACAAACTCAGCTTAGGTTTGGGGATGTATGTATGAAGGCTCGATCTACAGACCGTGAGAATTTTCCGGGCTATGAACAAAGGGCGAGTATGTGGCGCTTGCTCAGGGTTTTGTCTCTGGATTTTGTGTCAATGGTGGCCGTGGAATGTCGGGGTGTCCTCAAGGGCCATGGACAATTCTTTCTCTGGTGATTTGGCCTGATCCCAAGTGGTTGGGATCATTCTGTGGATGGGAAGAGTCCTTTCTGTATTTTTTTTTTTTACCTCAGGTGTCCCACCAAAGAGGGATTCCCGAGTAGAGCCCTGAGTAGGGGTGACTAGACATCTCGAACTCTGGTTGAGATTGGGGGACTAGGGGCTTGGCAAGCCCCATATGTGGGCTGTTGTTCCAGTCACTAAGAGGCTTTACATGAGAATAGGGCTCACGCTGAGGGTCACAATGTGTGTTTGTGCAAATTGTGGACCTCAGGGATAGGTGGGGCCTCATAGTCCATGCTGCTTTCTCCTACAATGAACATTGGACAACATGCCAACCACTAGGTTTCTTGCCAAGGCGAAGGAGAATTTCTGATTCTTGCATCACGTTCACTCCTGAGCAGTGAGTGGAGATAAGGTCTAGGTTCTGAAGGTGAAAACTGAGGTTGGGTAGAGATGATGGCCTAAAGCCATTGTGGGTGTGATATGCTCTGTGTTACGGCCAGCTGTCTGGGTGTTGGACTGGAGGTCTGCCCTCAGGCTGTGTCAGACAGGGCTTTAGTGCACAGGCTAGACTGTATAATTGGGGTATGGTCGAGTGGCATGCAGGTTGTTACTCATTTGGCGTTTCTGGTTAGCCCTATAGGGCAACATTTTTCTTCTGGAGTGCAGGCAGAGTGCTGCATTGTGTCTCCAGAATTTCCAAACTGGAGGGGTGTGGCCAGTTTTGTGAGGAAGGAAGTCTGAAAACACAAGCTAGCACGAGTTTTGGGGCCAAGAGCATGGCAGGCCCACTCTGCAGAGGCTGAATCGAGATCTCCTGCAGGTGAGGTCAGGGCCAGTATCAGATGTTGCCTCAAGCTGGAGTTTGTGTCCATGACGGCCCCTTCCTGAAGGGGGTGGGGGCGTCAAGAGGCCAGGGAGGTTTCCCTACGCTGGGAGTTGTGAGCTGCTCCAAACTTCAAAGTTTCCTTCTTCAGGACAGTCGAGTACTATTGGATGGTTCCAGGATGCCCCATACAGAAAGACTCGAGAGCAGGGGCCTAAGCATGGATGCCGAGAAACGCCAACTCACCTTCCCATTGCCTGGTCGAGACAAGGCACGCTCAATCTGCGGGCTCTTGGGTGAGCTACCCAGAAAGCTGAGTTTAAATGGACTCTCCTGAGGATGAGTCATAATGTGGGTTGGTGGCCATGGAGACCTTGGAATGTGGCAGTAGCTAAGGGACTCTGCAGGATTCTCCAACCCGAAGGGCTTGACACAACTCCAACAAGGAAGCTTCCCATGTGGAGATGAGAGGTCTTCTGTCTGGTGCCTCAGGAAAGCCCCGTATGCTGGTCTTCGAACCCAGGCCTCTGAGGAGTGATACCTGGACACCAAAGCAAGAGTTCATAATAGGGCCTAGGGGCCTGTCTGGTTCAATCTTCTGTCTCTGCGGATATCTGTCTGTGTGTCTGCATGGAGGTAGTAGTTGCTCAGCTTGTGTCATAATGCCCCAATTTGTCCAGTGCGGCTTGTGGTAGTGGGATGTCCTTGGGGACCTTGAGGTTTCTACTATTTTGTAGAGTTGTGGCCAATGGAATGGGCAGTTTCTTAGGAGAGAGCAGGCACAGTTCTGTGGTGTGGCTCCAGAGACCCCAGCCTGGAGGCTGTGTGGGCCATGGCTGTGCAGACAGACATCCAAAAACCCTAACTCAGCTCAGGTTTGGGGCCGAGGTTACGGCAGGCCTGATCTACAGTCCATGAGGGGAGCTCCTCTGGATATGAAAGAAGGGTGAGAGGGAGGCAGTCGCTCAGGCTTTTGTCTCTGGATGTTTTGTCCACAATGGCCGTTTAATGTAGGAGTTGCCTCATGGGTCGTAGAAGTCTCCCTCTCTGGTAGTTTGTCCAGCCCCCAAGAGTTTCGGGTCATTCTGTGGGAAGGGAAGTGTCCTGTTTTCTGCTTCATGTGTCCCCCCAGTAGAGGGATTCTAGAGCATAGCAGTGGGTACTGACAACTGGAATACTCGCCCTCTGGTTAAGCCTGGGGGACTATGGATATGACAAGCCCCATATGCAGGATCTTGGTCCAGCCACTGAGAGGCGTTACTTTAATACGGGACTCACGCTGCAGGTCACAATGCATGTCTGTGCCCTATGCGCCCCTCAAGCACTGGCGTGGCCTTTCGGACAATGCAGGTTTTCCCACATTGAACGTTGGACAACATGCCAACCACAAGGTTTCTGGCCATGGGAAGGAGGAATTCTAATTTCTGCATCACGTTCACCCCTGGGCAGTGATTGGAGATAAGGTCTAGGTTCTGAAGCCTGAAAACCGAGGTTGGGAAGAGATGACGACCTACAGCCATAGCGGGTCCAATGTGTCCAGGTTGGGGCCAGCTGTCTGGGTGTCGTTTGGGATGTCTTGTCTCAGGCTGTGCCAGACAGGGCATTAGTATACAGGGTGGGCTGTATAATTGCTTTACAATCGAGTGGCATGCATTAGAAAATCATTTGGGGTTTCTTATTAGCAGCATAGGGCAAAGTTTTTCTTCTGGAGGGCAGGCAGAGTGCTGCATTGTGGCTTCGGAATTCCCAAACTGGAGGGCTTGTGGGCCAGGAGAGTGAGGACGGAAGTCTGAGAACACAAGCTAGGCTTAGGTTTCGGGGCAAGGACATGGCAGGCACACTCTGCAGAGCTGAATTGAGATCTCATGCGTCTGACGTCAGGTCGAGGTTCAGACTTTGGCTCAGGTTTGAGTTTCTGTCCATGTTGGCCCCTTCAGGAAGGGGGGGCATTATGAGGCCATAGGGGTTTTCCCACTATTGGAGTTGTGAGATGCTCCAAACCGCAAGGATTCCTTCTGTGGGACAATTAAGATTTGTTGGATGGCTCCAGGACGTCTTATAAGGTATTTTTCCAGAACAGGGTTCTAAGTATGGATGCCTGGGCAGCCAGCCTCACATTCCAATTGTCTCCTAGCAACAAGAAACGTTTGATCTGCTGGCTTGGGGTAGCAACAGAGTGGACTGAGTTGAAATGGACTTTCCTGAGGATGGTCTTAATGTTGGTTTGAGTCCATGGAGACCTTGGTATGGGGCAGTGGCACCAGGGCCCTGAAGGATTCTCCTAACCAGAGGTTATGACAAAGCTCCAATGAGCAAGTTTTCCATGGGGAGACGAGATTTGTTCTTATTGGTGCCTCAGGAAACCACCATATGCTGGTATTGGAAACGAGGCCTCTGAGGAGAGATGCCTGGAAACCAAAGCAATGGATCTGATTAGGGCCTTGGGGCCTGTCCGGTTCAATATTCTTCTCTGGGGACATCTGTTGTCTGAGTGGAGGTAGTTGCTCAGCTGTTTTGAGATCACCCCTGTTTGTCCTGGGCGGCCTACACTATTGGGATGGCCTCGGTGACTTTGGAGGTTTTTCCTCATTTGCAAGGTTGTGGCCAATGGAATGGGAAGAATTCCCTTGAAAGGGAAGCACAGTCCTGAGGTGTGGCTCCAGGGACCCAAGTGTGGAGCGTGTGTGGTCCAGGGCTATTTGGACAAAAGTCTGAAAACACAAACTCCACTTAGGTTGGGGGATATAGGTATGGCCGGCCCGATCTATAGACCGTGAGGAGACCTCTTCGGGATATGAACAAAGGGCGAATGTGAGGTGCTTGCTCATGCTTTTTTTTTTTTTTTTTTTTTTCTGGAAATGTGTCACCGATTGCCATGGAATGTCAGTTTGTCCTCATGGGCCATCGATGAGGCTCCCTTTCTGGGGATTTGACCTGATCCCAAGAGTTGAGGGTCATTCTGTGGGAAGGGAGGAGGCCTTTCTGTTTTTTTTTGTTTATTTTTTTTATTTTATTTATTTTTTTTTTTACCTCAGGTGTACCACCAAAAGAGGGATTCCAGAGCAGAGTCGTGGGTGGGGGCAACTGGACAACCAGACCTCTGGGTAACATTGGGACCTAAGAACATGGCAAGCCCCATATGTGGGCTCTAGGTCCAGACACTGAGAGGCCTTCCTTGAGGATAGGTCTCACACTGAGTTTCACAATGTGTTTTTGTGCCCAAGGAGCCCCTCAAGTCAGGGCGTGGCCTAATGTACCATGCTGGTTTCTCCTACACTGAACGTTGCACAGTATGGGAACCACAAGTTTTCTGGCAATGGGGAAGATGGAGTTCTAATTTCTGCAACACTTTCACTCCTGGACTGTGATTGGATTTAAGGTCTAGGTTCTGAAGCCTGAATACTGAGGTTGGGAAGAGATGAAGCCCTAAGACCATGGTGTGTCTGATGTGCTCAGTGTTCGGCCAGCTGTTGAGTGTGGGTTGGGAGGTGCAGGCTCAGGCTGTGGCAGACAGGGCATTAGTGCCCAGGCTAGATTGTATCATTGGGGTGCAGTCGAGTTTCGTGCAGGATGGTACTCATTTGTGGTTACTGGGTAGCCCCAGAGGGCAACGTTTTTCTTCTGGAGCGAAGACACAGTGCCACATAGTGGCTCCAGAATTCCCAAACTGGAAGGCTTGTGGGCCAGGAGTGTGAGGAAAAAATTCTGAGAACACAAGCCAGACTTAGATTTCGGGGTGAGGGGACGGAAGGCACCCTCTGCAGAGATGATACGAGATCCCGTATACTTGAAGACAGAGCTAGGATCAGACGTTTTCTTAGGTCGGAGTTTCTGTCCATGACGGCCCCTTCATGAAGGGGAGGGTGTCACGAGGACATGGAGGTTTTCTCACGATGGGAATTGTGAGATGCTCCAAACCACAATGATTCCTTCTGTGGGACAGTCGAGACCTGTTGGATGGCTCCAGGACATCCCATCAGGAAGTTATCCAGAGCAGGGTTCTAAGGATGGATGCCTGGGCAGCCTGCCTCCCATTCCAGGTGTCTCATAGAGCCAAGGCAAGTTCGATCTGCTGGATCTAGGGGAGCAACCGAGGCGGGTGTGTTGAAATGGGTGAGTTGAGGATAGGTCATAATGTGCATTTGTGTCCATGTAGACCTTGGAATGGGGTGCTTCATCCGGGGCCTTGAGGGATGTTCATAACCGGAGGTTTTGATGGAGCTCGAAAGAGTATGTTTCCTATGTAGAGAAGAGAATTGTTTTGATGAGTGCCTAAGAAATTTCCTATATGCTGGTATTGGAAACCAGGCCTCTGAGGAGAGATGACTGGAATCAAAAGCAATGGATCTAATTAGGGCCTAAGTGCCCGTCCAGTTCAATCTTATTCTATGGGGATATCTGTCTCTGGCTCTGAGTGGAGGTGGTTTCCTAACTTGTGAAAGATCATCCCTGTGTGTCCTGGGCAGCCAACACAATTCGGATGGCCTGGGGGAGTTTGGAGGATTCTCCTAATCTATAGGGTTGTGGCCAATGGAAATGGCAGAATTCCCCTGGAGAGGGAAGCCACAGTCCTGATGTGTGGCTCCAGGAGCCCCAGCTTGGTTGGTGTGTGGGCCAGGACTGTGGGGACAGAAGTCTGAAAACACAAACTCAGCTTAGGTTTGGGGATGTATGTATGAAGGCTCGATCTACAGACCGTGAGAATTTTCCGGGCTATGAACAAAGGGCGAGTATGTGGCGCTTGCTCAGGGTTTTGTCTCTGGATTTTGTGTCAATGGTGGCCGTGGAATGTCGGGGTGTCCTCAAGGGCCATGGACAATTCTTTCTCTGGTGATTTGGCCTGATCCCAAGTGGTTGGGATCATTCTGTGGATGGGAAGAGTCCTTTCTGTATTTTTTTTTTTTTACCTCAGGTGTCCCACCAAAGAGGGATTCCCGAGTAGAGCCCTGAGTAGGGGTGACTAGACATCTCGAACTCTGGTTGAGATTGGGGGACTAGGGGCTTGGCAAGCCCCATATGTGGGCTGTTGTTCCAGTCACTAAAAGGCTTTACATGAGAATAGGGCTCACGCTGAGGGTCACAATGTGTGTTTGTGCAAATTGTGGACCTCAGGGATAGGTGGGGCCTCATAGTCCATGCTGCTTTCTCCTACAATGAACATTGGACAACATGCCAACCACTAGGTTTCTTGCCAAGGCGAAGGAGAATTTCTGATTCTTGCATCACGTTCACTCCTGAGCAGTGAGTGGAGATAAGGTCTAGGTTCTGAAGGTGAAAACTGAGGTTGGGTAGAGATGATGGCCTAAAGCCATTGTGGGTGTGATATGCTCTGTGTTACGGCCAGCTGTCTGGGTGTTGGACTGGAGGTATGCCCTCAGGCTGTGTCAGACAGGGCTTTAGTGCACAGGCTAGACTGTATAATTGGGGTATGGTCGAGTGGCATGCAGGTTGTTACTCATTTGGCGTTTCTGGTTAGCCCTATAGGGCAACATTTTTCTTCTGGAGTGCAGGCAGAGTGCTGCATTGTGTCTCCAGAATTTCCAAACTGGAGGGGTGTGGCCAGTTTTGTGAGGAAGGAAGTCTGAAAACACAAGCTAGCACGAGTTTTGGGGCCAAGAGCATGGCAGGCCCACTCTGCAGAGGCTGAATCGAGATCTCCTGCAGGTGAGGTCAGGGCCAGTATCAGATGTTGCCTCAAGCTGGAGTTTGTGTCCATGACGGCCCCTTCCTGAAGGGGGTGGGGGCGTCAAGAGGCCAGGGAGGTTTCCCTACGCTGGGAGTTGTGAGCTGCTCCAAACTTCAAAGTTTCCTTCTTCAGGACAGTCGAGTACTATTGGATGGTTCCAGGATGCCCCATACAGAAAGACTCGAGAGCAGGGGCCTAAGCATGGATGCCGAGAAACGCCAACTCACCTTCCCATTGCCTGGTCGAGACAAGGCACGCTCAATCTGCGGGCTCTTGGGTGAGCTACCCAGAAGGCTGAGTTTAAATGGACTCTCCTGAGGATGAGTCATAATGTGGGTTGGTGGCCATGGAGACCTTGGAATGTGGCAGTAGCTAAGGGACTCTGCAGGATTCTCCAACCCGAAGGGCTTGACACAACTCCAACAAGGAAGCTTCCCATGTGGAGATGAGAGGTCTTCTGTCTGGTGCCTCAGGAAAGCCCCGTATGCTGGTCTTCGAACCCAGGCCTCTGAGGAGTGATACCTGGACACCAAAGCAAGAGTTCATAATAGGGTCTAGAGGCCTGTCTGGTTCAATCTTCTGTCTCTGCGGATATCTGTCTGTGTGTCTGCATGGAGGTAGTAGTTGCTCAGCTTGTGTCATAATGCCCCAATTTGTCCAGTGCGGCTTGTGGTAGTGGGATGTCCTTGGGGACCTTGAGGTTTCTACTATTTTGTAGAGTTGTGGCCAATGGAATGGGCAGTTTCTTAGGAGAGAGCAGGCACAGTTCTGTGGTGTGGCTCCAGAGACCCCAGCCTGGAGGCTGTGTGGGCCATGGCTGTGCAGACAGACATCCAAAAACCCTAACTCAGCTCAGGTTTGGGGCCGAGGTTACAGCAGGCCTGATCTACAGTCCATGAGTGGAGCTCCTCTGGATATGAAAGAAGGGTGAGAGGGAGGCAGTCGCTCAGGCTTTTGTCTCTGGATGTTTTGTCCACAATGGCCGTTTAATGTAGGAGTTGCCTCATGGGTCGTAGAAGTCTCCCTCTCTGATAGTTTGTCCAGCCCCCAAGAGTTTCGGGTCATTCTGTGGGAAGGGAAGTGTCCTGTTTTCTGCTTCATGTGTCCCCCCAGTAGAGGGATTCTAGAGCATAGCAGTGGGTACTGACAACTGGAATACTCGCCCTCTGGTTAAGCCTGGGGGCCTATGGATATGACAAGCCCCATATGCAGGATCTTGGTCCAGCCACTGAGAGGCGTTACTTTAATACGGGACTCACGCTGCAGTTCACAATGCATGTCTGTGCCCTAGGCGCCCCTCAAGCACTGGCGTGGCCTTTCGGACAATGCAGGTTTTCCCACATTGAACGTTGGACAACATGCCAACCACAAGGTTTCTGGCCATGGGGAAGGAGGAATTCTAATTTCTGCATCACGTTCACCCCTGGGCAGTGATTGGAGATAAGGTCTAGGTTCTGAAGCCTGAAAACCGAGGTTGGGAAGAGATGACGACCTACAGCCATAGCGGGTCCTATGTGTCCAGGTTGGGGCCAGCTGTCTGGGTGTCGTTTGGGATGTCTTGTCTCAGGCTGTGCCAGACAGGGCATTAGTATACAGGGTGGGCTGTATAATTGCTTTACAATCGAGTGGCATGCATTAGAAAATCATTTGGGGTTTCTTATTAGCAGCATAGGGCAAAGTTTTTCTTCTGGAGGGCAGGCAGAGTGCTGCATTGTGGCTTCGGAATTTCCAAACTGGAGGGCTTGTGGGCCAGGAGAGTGAGGACGGAAGTCTGAGAACACAAGCTAGGCTTAGGTTTCGGGGCAAGGACATGGCAGGCACACTCTGCAGAGCTGAATTGAGATCTCATGCGTCTGAAGTTAGGTCGAAGATTAGACTTTGGCTCAGGTTTGAGTTTCTGTCCAAGTTGGCCCCTTCAGGAAGGGGGGCATTATGAGGCCATGGGGGTTTTCCCACTATTGGAGTTGTGAGATGCTCCAAACCGCAAGGATTCCTTCTGTGGGACAATTAAGATTTGTTGGATGGCTCCAGGACGTCTTATAAGGTATTTTTCCAGAACAGGGTTCTAAGTATGGATGCCTGGGCAGCCAGCCTCACATTCCAATTGTCTCCTAGCAACAAGAAACGTTTGATCTGCTGGCTTGGCGTAGCAACAGAGTGGACTGAGTTGAAATGGACTTTCCTGAGGATGGTCTTAATGTTGGTTTGAGTCCATGGAGACCTTGGTATGAGGCAGTGGCACCAGGGCCCTGAAGGATTCTCCTAACCAGAGGTTATGACAAAGCTCCAATGAGCAAGTTTTCCATGGGGAGACGAGATTTGTTCTTATTGGTGCCTCAGGAAACCACCATATGCTGGTATTGGAAACGAGGCCTCTGAGGAGAGATGCCTGGAAACCAAAGCAATGGATCTGATTAGGGCCTTGGGGCCTGTCCGGTTCAATATTCTTCTCTGGGGACATCTGTTGTCTGAGTGGAGGTAGTTGCTCAGCTGTTTTGAGATCACCCCTGTTTGTCCTGGGCGGCCTACACTATTGGGATGGCCTCGGTGACTTTGGAGGTTTTTCCTCATTTGCAAGGTTGTGGCCAATGGAATGGGAAGAATTCCCTTGAAAGGGAAGCACAGTCCTGAGGTGTGGCTCCAGGGACCCAAGTGTGGAGCGTGTGTGGTCCAGGGCTATTTGGACAAAAGTCTGAAAACACAAACTCCACTTAGGTTGGGGGATGTAGGTATGGCCGGCCCGATCTTTAGACCGTGAGGAGACCTCTTCGGGATATGAACAAAGGGCGAATGTGAGGTGCTTGCTCATGCTTTTTTTTTTTTTTTTTCTGGAAATGTGTCACCGATTGCCATGGAATGTCGGGGTGTCCTCATGAGCCATCGATGAGGCTCCCTTTCTGGGGATTTGACCCTATCCTAAAAGTTTGGGGTCATTCTGTGGGAAGGGAGGAGGCCTTTCTGTTTTTTTTTTGTTTACTTTTTTTTTTTTTTTTTTTTTTTTTTTTTTACTTCAGGTGTACCACCAAAAGAGGGATTCCAGAGCAGAGTCGTGGGTGGGGGCAACTGGACAACCAGACCTCTGGTTAACATTGGGACCTAAGAACATGGCAAGCCCCATATGTGGGCTCTTGGTCCAGACACTGAGAGGCCTTCCTTGAGATCGGTCTCACACTGAGTTTCACAATGTGGTTTTGTGCCCAAGGATCCCCTCAAGTCAGGGCGTGGCCTAAAGTACCATGCTGGTTTCTTTT
The DNA here is from genome assembly GCF_964662115.1 of Mustela nivalis. Lineage (NCBI taxonomy): Eukaryota > Metazoa > Chordata > Mammalia > Carnivora > Mustelidae > Mustela > Mustela nivalis. The sequence goes on from NW_028136309.1 coordinate 807,188, forward strand.
ACACTGAACGTTGCACAGTATGGGAACCACAAGTTTTCTGGCAATGGGGAAGATGGAGTTCTAATTTCTGCAACACTTTCACTCCTGGACTGTGATTGGATTTAAGGTATATGTTCTGAAGCCTGAAAACTGAGCTTGGGAAGAGATGAAGCCCTAAGGCCATGGTGTGACTGATGTGCTCAGTGTTCGGCCAGCTGTTGAGTGTGGGTTGGGAGGTGCAGGCTCAGGCTGTGGCAGACAGGGAATAAGTGCCCAGGCTAGACTGTATCATTGGGGTGCAGTCGAGTTTCGTGTAGGATGGTACTCATTTGTGGTTACTGGGTAGCCCCAGAGGGCAACGTTTTTCTTCTGGAGGGAAGACACAGTGCCACATAGAGGTTCCAGCATTCCCAAAATGGAAGGCTTGTGGGCCAGGAGTGTGAGGAAAAAATTCTGAGAACACAAGCCAGACTTAAATTTCGGGGTGAAGGGAAGGCATGCACCCACTGCAGAGATGATTCGAGATCCCGTATACCTGAAGACAGAGCTAGGATCAGACGTTGGCTTAGGTCGGAGTTTCTGTCCATGACGGCCCCTTCATGAAGGGGAGGGTGTCACGAGGACATGGAGGTTTTCCAACGATGGGAATTGTTAGATGCTCCAAACCACAATGATTTCTTCGGTGGGACAGTCGAGACCTGTTGGATGGCTCCAGGACATCCCTTAAGGAAGTTATCCAGAGCAGGGTTCTAAGGATGGATGCCTGGGCAGCCTGCCTCCCATTCCAGGTGTCTCATAGAGCCAAGGCAAGTTCGATCTGCTGGATCTAGGGGAGCAACCGAGGCGGGTGTGTTGAAATGGGTGAGTTGAGGATTGGTCATAATGTGCATTTGTGTCCATGTAGACCTTGGAATGGGGTGCTTGATCCGGGGCCTTGAGAGATGTTCATAACTGGAGGTTTTGATGGAGCTCTAAAGAGTATGTTTCCTATGTAGAGAAGAGAATTGTTTTGATGAGTGCCTAAGGAATCTCCCATATGCTGGTATTGGAAACCAGGCCTCTGAGGAGAGATGACTGGAATCAAAAGCAATGGATCTGATTAGGGCCTAAGTGCCCTTCCAGTTCAATCTTATTCTATGGGGATATCTGTCTCTGGGTCTGAGTGGAGTTGGTTTCCTAACTTGTGAAAGATCATCCCTGTTTGTCCTGGGCAGCCAACACAATTCAGATGGCCTGGGGGAGTTTGGAGGATTCTCCTAATCTATAGGGTTGTGGCCAATGGAAATGGCAGAATTCCCCTGGAGAGGGAAGCCACAGTCCTGAGGTGTGGCTCCAGGGGCCCCAGCTTGGATGGTGTGTGGGCCAGGACTGTGGGGACAGAAGTCTGAAAACACAAACTCAGCTTAGGTTTGGGGATGTATGTATGAAGGCTCGATCTACAGACCGTGAGAATTTTCCGGGCTATGAACAAAGGGCGAGTATGTGGCGCTTGCTCAGGGTTTTGTCTCTGGATTTTGTGTCAATGGTGGCCGTGGAATGTCGGGGTGTCCTCAAGGGCCATGGACAATTCTTTCTCTGGTGATTTGGCCTGATCCCAAGTGGTTGGGATCATTCTGTGGATGGGAAGAGTCCTTTCTGTATTTTTTTTTTTTTTTTACCTCAGGTGTCCCATCAAAGAGGGATTCCGAGTAGAGCCCTGAGTAGGGGTGACTAGACATCTCGAACTCTGGTTGAGATTGGGGGACTAGGGGCTTGGCAAGCCCCATATGTGGGCTGTTGTTCCAGTCACTAAGAGGCTTTACATGAGGATAGGGCTCACGCTGAGGGTCACAATGTGTATTTGTGCAAATTGTGGCCCTCAGGGATAGGTGGGGTCTCATAGTCCATGCTGCTTTCTCCTACAATGAACATTGGACAACATGCCAACCACTAGGTTTCTTGCCAAGGCGAAGGAGAATTTCTGATTCTTGCATCACGTTCACTCCTGAGCAGTGAGTGGAGATAAGGTCTAGGTTCTGAAGGTGAAAATTGAGGTTGGGTAGAGATGATGGCCTAAAGCCATTGTGGGTTTGATATGCTCAGTGTACCGCCAACTGTCTGGTGTTGGACTGGAGGTCTGCCCTCAGGCTGTGTCAGACAGGGCTTTAGTGCACAGGCTAGACTGTAAAATTGGGGTATGGTCGAGTGGCATGCAGGTTGTTACTCATTTGGCGTTTCTGGTTAGCCCTATAGGGCAACATTTTTCTTCTGGAGGCCAGGCAGAGTGCTGCATTGTGTCTCCAGAATTTCCAAACTGGAGGAGTGTGGCCAGGATTCTGAGGACGGACGTCTGAGAACACAAGTTAGGCTTAGGTTTCGGGGCGAGGGCCCAGCAGGCACACTCTCAAGTGCTGAATCGAGATCTCATGCTTCTGAATTCAGGGCGAGGATCAGACTTTGACTTAGGATGGAGTTTCTGTCCGTGATGGCCCATTTATGAAGGTGTGGGGCATCATGAGGAAATGGAGGTTTTCTCACAGTGTTATTGTGTGATGCTTCAAAGCACAAGGATTCATTCTGCGAGACAGTCAAGACAGGTTGGTTGGATTCAAGACGTCCCATAAAGAAGTTCTCCAGAGCAGGGTTCTAAGGATGGATGCCTGGGCAGCCCGCCTCCCATTCTAACTGTCTCCGAGTGACAAGGAAGGTTTGATCTGCTGGCTCTGGGTGAGCAGCCGAGGGGGCTGATTTGAAATGGACTCTCCTGAGAATGGTTCATAATGTAAGTTTGTGTCCTTGGAGACCTTGGGATTGGGCCATGGTGCCAGCGCCCTGAAGGATCCTCCTAACCTGAGGTATTGACACAGCTCCAAAGAGCAAGTTTCCCATGTGGAGATGAGATCTGTTCTGATTGTTTCCTTAGGAAACCCCCATATTCTGATATTGGAAACCAGGCCTCTGAGGAGAGATACCTAGAAACCAAAGCAATGCATCAGAAGTTGGCTCAGGTTGGAGTTTCTGTCCATGATGGCCCCTTTATATAGGGGAGCATCTCATGAGGCCATGTAGGTTTTCCCACGATAGGAGTTGTGAGATGCTCCAATCTGCAAGGATTCCTTCTGTGGGACAGTCAAGACCTGTTGGAAGGGTCCAGGACATCCCATATGGAACGGTGCCAGAGCAGGATTCCAAGGATGGATGCCTAGAGAGTATGCTTTGCATTCCAGTTGTCTCCTAGCGACAAGGCAGGTTTGATATTCTGCCTCTGGGGGAGTAATCGACGGGGCTGAGTTGAAATGTACTCTCCTGCCGAATGGTCATAATGCGGGTATGTGTCCATGGAGACCTTGGAATAGGGCGGTTGCTCCGGCTACCTGAAGGTTTCTCCTAACTGGAGGCTTTTACAGAGCTCCAAAGGATAAGTTTCCCATGTGAAGACAAGATTTGTTCTGATTGGTATCTCTGGAATCCCCCATATGCTGGTATTGGAAAACAGGCCTCTGAGGAGAGATGCTTAGAAAAAAAAGCAATGGAACCAATTACATTCTAGGGGCCAGTCCAGTTTAATCTTCTTCTCTTGGGTTATCTGTCTATGGGTGAGTTGACGTCGTTGCTCAGCTTGTGAGAGTTCGCCCCTCTTTGTCCTGGGTGGCCTACACTATTGGAATGGCCTCTGGGACTTTGGACGTTTCTACTTATCTGTAGGGTTGTGGCCAATGGAATGGGAAGAATTTCCTTGGAGAGGGCAGGCACAGTCCTGAGGTGTGGCTCCAGGGGCCTCAGTCTGGAGGGTGTGTGGGACAGGGATGTCAGGATAGAAGTCTGAAAACACAAACTCAAACACAAACGAACTCACATTCCAATTGTCTCCTAGTGATAAAGCAGGTTTGATCTGCTGGCACTGGTGAGCAACCGCCAGGTTTGTGTTGAAATGGACTCTCCTGAGGATGGGTCATAATGTGGGATTGTGTCCATTGAGACATTGGAATGGGGCGGTGGCTCCAGGGACGTGAAATTTTCTCCTAACTGGAGGTTTTGACACAGTTCCATATAGCATGATTCCCATGTGGCATGCGATTTGTTCTGATTGGTAGCTCCAGAAACCCCCATGTGCTGGTATTGGAATCCAGGCCTCTGAGGAGAGATACATGAAAACAAAAGCAATGAATTCGTTTAGGGCCTAGGTGCCTGTCCTGTTCAATCTTCTTTTCTATGGATATCTATCTACAGGTCTGATTGGAGGTAGTGGCTCAGCTTGTGGCAGATGGTCCCTGTTTGTCCCGGACATCCTACAATATTGGGGTGGCCTCGGGGACTTCGGATGTTTCTCCTAATCTGTCAGGTTGTGCCAAAGGAATGAGCAGAATTCCCATGGAGAGGGCAGGCACAGTCCTGAGGTGTGGCTCCATGGGGCCAAGCCTTGAGGGTGTGTGGGCCAGGACAATGGAGACAGAAGTCTGAAAACACAAACTTGGCTTAGGTTTGGGGACATAGGTATGGCAGGCCCGATCTACAGACCGTGAGAATTTTTCAGGCTTTGAACAAAGGGCGAGTGTGTGGCGCTTTTTCAGGCTTTTGTCTCCGGATTTTGTGTCAATGGTGGCCGTGGAATGTCAGGATGGCCTCATCAGCCATGGACGAGTATTTCTCTCTGTGAATTTGGCCCAATTCCAAGTGTTTGCGGTCATTCTTTGGACGGTAGAAGTCCTTTCTCTATTTTTTTTTTAACCTCATGTGTCCCACCAAGGAGGGATTCTAGAGAAGAGATCTGAGTAGGGGTGACTAGACTTCTCAAGCACTGGTTAAGGTTTGGGGAATAGGGGCATGGTAATCTCCATATGTGGGCTCTTGGTCCAGCCCCGGAGAGGCTTTACTTGAGTCCAGGGTTCATGCTTAGGGTCCTAATGTGTGTTTGTGCCCATCGCAGCCCTCAAGCATGTCTGAGGCCTCATGGGCCATGCTGGTTTCTCCTACACTGCACGTTGGACAACATGCCAACCACAGGGTTTCTGGTCATGGGGAAGGAGGAGTTCTAATTTCTGCATCACGTACACGGCATGGCAGTGAGTAGAGATAAGGTCTAGATTCTGAAGCCTGAAAACCGAGGTTGGTAAGAGATGACGACCTAAGGCCATGGTGGGTCCGATGCACTTAGTGTGCGGCCAGATGTCTGTGTCCATCATGAGGTCTGGGCTCAGGCTGTGTCAGGCAGGGCATTAGTCCCCAGGCTAGACTGTATAATTGGGGTACAGTCGAGTGATGTGAAGGTTGGTCCTCATTTGGGGTTTCTGGTTGGCCCCATAGGGCAAAGATTTTCTTCTGGAGGGCAGGCAGAGTGCTGCATTCTGGCTCCAGAATTGCCAACTTCAGGGCTTGTGGGCCAGGTGTTTTTGGACAGAAGTCTGAGAACACAAGTTCAGCTTTGAATTCGCAGCGGTGACATGGCAGGCACACTCTACAGACCTGAAATGAGATCTTGTGCATCTGAAGTCAGGGCGAGGATCAGATGTTGGCTTAGGTTGGAGTTTCTGTACATGATGTCCCCTTCATGAAGGTGGGGGGGGGGATCAGGAAACCATGGAAGATTTCCAACTTTGTGAGTGTGTGATGCTCCAAACCACAAGGATTCCGTCAGCGGGACAGTCACGACCTTTTGGATGGATCAAGGACGTCCCATAAGAAATGCTCCAAAGCACAGTTCTAATGATGGATGCCTGGGCAGTCCAACTTGCATTCCAGTTGTGTCCTAGTGAAAAGGAGGATTCGATCTGCTGTCACTGGGGGAACAACCGAGGGGGCTGAATTGAAATGGACTCTCATGAGGATCAGTCATGATGTGGATTTGTGTCCATGGATCCCTTGGAATGGGGCAGTGGCTCTGTTGCCCTGAAGAATTCTCCTAACCTGAGGTTTTGATGCAGCTCCAAAGAGCAAGTTTCCCATGTAGAGACGAGATTTGTTCTGAAACCCCCTCAACCTGGTATTGGAAACCAAGCATCTGGGGAACAATGCCTGGAATCCAAAGCAATGGATCTGATTACGGTCTAGGGGCCTGTCCTTTTCAATATTCTCCTCTGAGTGTCTCTGTCTAAGATTCAGAATGGAGGTCACTGCTCAGCTTGTGTCAGATCACCCATGTTTGTTGGGGGAGGCCAACACTATTGGGCTGGTCTTGGGAATTGGAGGTTTCTCCTAATCTGTAAGGTTGTGGCAAATGAAACGGGCAGAGTTCCCTTGGAGAGCACTGGCACAGTCCTTAGGTGTGACACCACCTTTCTGGGTGTCATCCAGGAGGTCCAGGCTCAGGCTGTGTCAGACAGGGCATTAGTGCCAAGCTTAGACTGTATAATTGGAGTAAAGTTGAGTGGCATGCAGGTTGATCCTCATTTGGCGTTTCTGGGTAGCCCCAGGGGCAACGTTTTTCTTCTGGAGAAAAGGAAGAGTGCTGCATTGTGGCGACGGAATTCTCACACTGGAGGGCTTGTGGGCCAGAATTGTGAGGAAGGAAGTGAGAGAACACAAGCTAGGCTTAGGTTTTGGGTCAAGATCATGGCAGGCACACTCTGTAGAGCTAAATCTAAATCTCATGCATCTGAAGTCAGGGCGAGGATCAGACGTAGGCTCAGGTTGAAGTTTCTGTTCAGGATGGCCCCTTCATGATGGTGGGGGGCATCATGGGGCTATGGAGACTTTCCCACGATTGGCATTTTAAGTTGCTCCAATCGGCAAGGATTCCTTCTACGGGACAGTCGAGACCGGTCAGATTGCTCCAGGACGTCCTATGCGGAACCACAGCAGTGCAGGGTTCTAAGGATGGTTTCCTGGAGTGCCCGCCTCACATTCCTATTGTCTCCTAGTGACAAGGCAGGTTCGATCTGCTTCTTTTGGGGAGCAACCAAAGGGGATGTGTTGAAATGGACTCGCCTGCGGATGGGTCATAATGCGGGTTTGTATCCATGGAGACCTTGGAATGGGGTGTTGGCTGCTGGGACCTGAAGGTTTCCCTTAACTGGAGGTTGTGACACAGCTCCAAAATGCATGTTTCCCATGTGGAAATGAGATTTGTTCAGACTGGTACCTCCTGAAGAACACATATGCTGGTATTGGAAACCAGGCCTCTGAGGAGAGATGCCTGGAATCAAAAGCAATGGATCTGATTAGGGCCTAGGTGCCTGTCCAGTTCAATCTTCTTCTCTGGGGTTATCTGTCTATGGATCTGAGTTGAGGTAGTTGCTCATCTTGGGACAGATCACCCTGTTTGCCCTGAGTGGCCAACACTATTGGGATGGCCTCAGGGACGTTGGAGTGTTCTCCTAATCTTTAGGGTTGTGGCCAATGGAATGGGCAGAATTTGCTTGGAGAAGGCAGGCACAGTCCTGAGGCATGGCTCCAGGGGCCCCAGCCTGGAGGGTGTGTGGGCCAGGACAGTGGGGACAGAAACCTGAAAACCCAAACTCAGCTTAGATTTGGGGACGTAGGTATGACATGCCTGATCTATAGACCGTGAGGAGAATTTATCAGGCTATGAACAAAGGGCAAGTGTGAGGCATATCTCCAGGATGTTGTCTCTAGATTTTGTGTCAATGATGGCCATGGAATGACGGGATGGCCTCTTTGGCCATGGATGATTCTTTCTCTTTTAAGATTTGGTCAGATCCCAAGTTTTGGGGCTCATTCAGGGGATGGAGGAGACCCTTCAATATTTTTTTTCCTCAGGGGTTCCAGAGCAGAGACCTGAATAGGGGTGACTAGAACTCTCAACCTCTCATTAATATTGGGGGACTAGGGATGGCAATGCGGGTTCTTGGTCCAGCCCCTGAGAGGCTTTACTTGAGGACAGGGCTCACACGAGGGTCCCAATGTGTTTGTGCCCATTGCGGTTCTCAAGAATGGGCGGGGACTCATGGGCTACACTGGATTCTCCTACACTGAACGTTGGAAAACATGCCAACCACAAGGTTTCTTGCCTTGAGGAAGAAGGAGTTTCATTTCTGCATCACGTTCACCCCTGGGTAGTGAGTATATATAAGGTCTAGGTTCTGAAGCCTGAAAACCAAGGTTGAAAAGAGATGATGACCTAAAGCCATGGCGGGTCTGATGTGCTCAGTGTACAGCCAGCTGTCTGGGTGTCGGTTGAAAATTCAGACCTCAGGCTGTGCAAGACAGGGCATTAACGCCGAAGCGAAACTGTATAATTGGGGTAGAGTCAAGTGGCATGCAGGTTGATCCTCATTTGGTGTTTCTGGTTAGCCCCATAGGACAACGTTTCTCTTCTGGAGGGCAGTCAGAGTGCTGCATTGTGTCTCTCCAGAATTCCCTAACTGGAGGGCTGGTGGGCTCGGAGTGTGAGGACGAAGTCTGAGAACAATAGCTAGGTTTTGCTTCGGGGCGGGGTTTCGGCAGGCACACTCTGCAGAGTTGAATCAAGATTTCATGCATCTGAAGTCAGGGCGAGGATTAGACGTTGGCTCAGGTTGGAGTTTCTGTACAAGAAGGCTCTTTCATGAAGGGGACAGTGCACCACGAGGCCACAGAGCTTTTCCCATTATGGGAGTTGTGAGGTGCTCCAAAGCGCAAGGATTCCTTTTGCAGGACAGCTGTGACCTGTTGGATGGCTCCAGGACGTCCCATATGGAATTACTTCAGAGTAGTTTTCTACAGATGGATGCCTAGCCAGCCCGCCTCACATTCCAATTGTCTCCTAGTGACAAGATAGGTTCGATCTGCTGGCTCTAGGGGAGCACCCAAGGGCACTGCAGATGGGTCCTAATGTGGGATTGTGTCCATGGAGACCTTGGAATGAGGTGGTGGCACCGGGGACCTGAAGGATTTTCCTAGCCAGAGGTTTTGACACAGCTTGAAAGAGCACGTTTCCCATGTGGAGAAGACATTTGTTCTGACTGATGCCTCAGGAAACCCCCATATGGTGGTATTGAAAACCAGGCCTCTGAGGTTCTGATATAGCTCCTCGAGCAAGTTTCCAATGTGCAGACAAGACTTGCACTGAAGGAGCCTATGGAAACCCCATAGGCTGGTATTGGAAACCAGGCCTCTGAGAAGAGATGCCTGGAAACCAAAGCAATGGATCTGATTAGGGCCTAGGGGCCTGTCCAGTTCAATGTTCTTCTCTGGGGACATCTGTCTCCGAGTCTGTGTGGAGCTAGTTGCTCAGCTAGTGTCAGATCACCCCTGTTAGTTCCGAGCAGCCTACAATATTGGGATGGTCCCAGGGACATTGGAGATTTCTCCTGAATTATATGGTTGTGGCCAAAGGAATATGAAGAATTCCCTTTGAGAGGGCAGGAACAATCCTGATGTGTGGTTCCAGGGGCCCTTGCATGGAGGGTGTGTGTTTTCACCCTCAGGGGGTTTCCTGAGGCACCCATCAGAACTCATCTCGTCTCCACAAGGAAACCTGTGCATGGGAGCCATGTCCAAAGCTTAGGAGAGTACTTCAGGGTCCCGGTGCCACCGCCCCATTCCAAGGCCTTCATGGACACAAAAACACATTAGGACCCATCCTCAGGAAAGTCCATTTCAACTCAGCCAACCCGGTTGCTCCCGCAGAGCCATCAGATGTAAACTGTCTTGTTGCTAGGAGACAATTGGAATGCGAGGAGGGCTTCCCAGGCATCCATCCGCGAACGGTGCTCTGGAGTCATTCCATATGGGATGTCCTGGAGCTGTACAACAGGTCTCAATTGTCCCGCAGAAGGAATCCTTGAAGGGGGCATCCCACAACTCCCAACGTGGGAAAACTTCAATGGCCTCGAGATTCCGCTCCCTTCATGAAGCGGCCGTCATGCTCAGAAACTCCAACCTGAGCCAACGTCTGATCCTCGCCCTGACTTCAGATGCATGAGATATAGGTTCAGATCTGCAGGGGGTACCTGCCGTGCCCTCGCCCTGAAACCCAAGTCTAGCTTGTCTTCTCAGACTTCCGTCCTCACACTCCTGGCCCCGAAGCCCTCAAGTTTGGCAATTCCGGACCCACAATGCAGCACTCTGCCTGCCCTCTAGAAAAAAAATTATTGCCTCATGACCTGCCCAGGCACCGTAAATGCGGGTAAACCTACACAGCACTCGACTTTACCCAAATTATATAGTCTAACCTGGGCACTACTGCACTGTCTAACACAACCTGAGCCCGGACCTCCTGACCAACACCCAGAAAGCTGACCGCACACTGAGCACATAAAACCCACCATTGCCTTAGGTCATCATGTCTTCCCTACCTCAGGTTTCAGGCTTCAGAAGGGAGACCTTATCTCCAATCACTGCCCAGGGGTGAGTGTGATGCAGAAATCAGAACTCCTCCTTACCCATGGCAAGAACCCTTGTGGTTGGCACGTTGTCCAACGTTCAGTGTAGGAGAAACCAGCATTCACCCTGAGGCCCCGCCCATTCTTGAGTGCGACGAGGGCATACACACGAAATGTGACCCTCAGCATGAGTCCTGTCCTCTAGTAAGTCCTCTCAGTGGCTGGACCATTAGATGTCATAATGGGCTTGACATGTCCCTAGGCCCCAATTTTTAACCAGATTTCTGATTGTCCAGTCGCCCCTCCCCAGGGCTCTACTCTGGAATCCATCATTTGGTGGGACACCTGAGGTTAAAAAAGAAAACAACAACAACAACAACAACAACAACAACAAAAAAGGACTTCTTCCAGCCCACAGAATGACCCCAAACTCTTTGGACGGGGCCAAACCACCAGAGAGTAAGACTCATCCATTTCCCATGAAGTCACCCAGAAATTGCACGACCATGAGTGACACGATATCCAGAGACAAAAACTTGAGCAGGAGCCTCACACTCGCCCTTCTTTCACATCCCGAAGTGTTCTCCTCATGGTCTGTAGATCAGTCCTGCCATACCTATGACCCGAAACATAAGCCGAGTTTGTGTTTTCAGACAACTATCCAAACAGCCCTGGCCTACACAACCTACAGGCTCAGGCCCCTGGAGCCAAACTTGAGGACTGTACTTGCCCTCTCCAAGGGAATTGTGTGTGCCCATTCCAATGGCCACAACCCTTCTAATAGGATAAATCTCCAAAGTCCCTGATCCATCTCAATAGTGGTGGCTTCCCAGGAAAGACAGGGGCAGTCTGAGCCCAACTGAGCAACTACCTGCACTCAGACCCATAGACAGATGTCCCCAGAGGTAAAAAGAAAAGAACAGGCCCCTAGGCACTAATCAGATCCATTGCTTTGGTTTCCAGGCATCTCTCCTCAGAGGCCTGGATTTCAAAAGCAGCATATAGCTGTTTCTTGACTCACCCATCAGAAAACATCTCATCTACACATGGGAAACTTGCACGTTGGAGCTGTGTCAAAGCCTCTGTTTAGGAGAACCCTTTAGGGCCCCAGTGCCACCGCTTCATTCCAAGGTCTCCATAGACACAAAAGCACGTTAGGACCCATCCCCAGGGGTGTCCATTTCAACTCAGCGTCCTCGGTTGCTCCCCACAGATCCAGGAGATCTAACCTGTCTGGTTGCTAGGAGACAATTGGAATGTGAGGTGGGCTACCCAGCCATCCATCCTTAGAACCCTGCTCAGAATCATTGGCCTGGAGCCAAACAACAGGTCTCAATTGTCCTGCAGAAGACTCTCTGCAGTTTGGAGCTTCTCACAACTCCCATCGTGGGAAAACACCCATGGCCACGTGATGCCCCCCCATTCATGAAGGGGCCATCAGGGACAGAAACTCCAACCTGAGCGATCCTCTGATCCTCGCCCTGACTTCAGATGCACGAGATCTCGATTCAGGTCTGTAGATTGTGCCTGCCATGGCCTCACCCAGAAACCTAAGCCTAGCTTGTGTTCTCAGACTTTTGTCGTCAGACTACTGGCCCACAAGCCCTCCAGTTTGGCAATCCAGAACTACAATGCAGCACTCTGCCGGCCCTCCAGAAGAAAAACATTGTCCTCTGGGGCTACCCAGTAACCCCAAATGAGGATCAACCTGCACCGACCTTGGCTGTACCCCAAATACATAGACTGACCAGGGAACTAATGCCCTTTCTGACACAGCCTGAGCCTGGACCCCCTGGAGCCTCCCAGACAGCTGGCCGCACACTGAGCACATCGAGCCGCCATGGCCTTAGGTCGTCATCTCTTCCCAACCTCGGTTTTCAGGTTTCAGAACCTAGACCTTAACTCCAATCACTGCCCAGGGTTGAAGGCGATGCAGAAATCAGAACTCCTTCCCCATGGCAAGAAACCTTGTGGTTGGCATGTTGTCCAACGTTCATGTAGTTGAAACCAGTGTGGCCCATGAGGCCCCGCCCATGCTCGCGGGCCACATTGGTCACAAACACACATTGTGACGCTCAGGCTGAGCCCAGTCCTCAAGTAAGGCCACTCAGTGGCCTGATGAAGAGATAGAATATTGGGCTTGCCATGCCCCTAGGCCCCAATTTTTAACCATAGTTCGGGTTGTCCCGTCAGTCTTCCCCACGGCTTGGCTTTGGAATTCCTCTTTTGGTGGGACACCTGAGGTAACAAAACTGAAAGAAGTCCTCCCATCCCACAGATTGACGAAAAGCAATTGGGAATCGGGCCAAATCCTCAGAGAGGAAGATTCGTCCATGGCCCATGAGGCCTCCCCGATATTGCACGGCCATCGCTGATACAAAATCCAGAGACAAAAGCCTGAAGAAGTGCCTCAGACTCGCACTTTCTTCATATCCTGAAGAGTTCTTCTCATGGTTTGTAGATCGGGTCTGCCATACCCTCGTCCCCAAACCTAAGCTGAGTTTGTGTTTTCAGACTTCTGTCCTCAAATTCTTGGGCCCCACACCCTCCAAGCTGGGCCCCTGGAGCCACACATTAGGACTGTGCCTACCAATCCATGGGAATTCTGCCCATTCCATGGTCCAAAATCGTACAAATTAGGAGAAACCTCCAAAGTCCCTGAGGCCATCCCAATAGTGTAGGTCGCCCGGACCAAACAAGGGCTGTCTGACACCAGCTGATAATCGACCTCCACTCATACCATAGATGGATGTCCCCAGAGAAGAAGATTGAACCAGACAGGACCCTAGGCCATAATAGGATCCATTGCTTTGGGATACAGGCATGTGTCCTCAAAAGCCTGATTCCAATACGAGCATAGGGGGTTTCCTGAGGCACCCATCAGAACTCATCTCGTCTCCACAAGGAAACCTGTGCATGGGAAACATGTCCAAAGCTTAGGAGAGTACTTCAGGGTCCCGGTACCACCGCCCCATTCCAAGGCCCTCATGGACACAAAAATACATTAGGACCCATCCTCAGGAAAGTCCATTTCAACTCAGCCACCCCGGTTGCTCCCGCAGAGCCATCAGATCTAAACTGTCTTGTTGCTAGGAGACAATTGGAATGTGAGGCGGGCTTCCCAGGCATCCATCCGCGAACGGTGCTCTGGAGTCATTCCATATGGGATGTCCTGGAGCTGTCCAACAGGTCTCAATTGTCCCGCAGAAGGAATCCTTGAAGGGGGCATCCCACAACTCCCAACGTGGGAATACCTCAATGGCCTCGAGATTCCGCTCCCTTCATGAAGCGGCCGTCATGCTCAGAAACTCCAACCAGAGCCAACGTCTGATCCTCGCCCTGACTTCAGATGCATGAGATATTGGTTCAGATCCGCAGGGGGTACCTGCCGTGCCCTCGCCCTGAAACCCAAGTCTAGCTTGTCTTCTTAGACTTCCGTCCTCACACTCCTGGCCCCGAAGCCCTCAAGTTTGGCAATTCCTGACCCACAATGCAGCACTCTGCCTGCCCTCTAGAAAAAAAATTATTGCCTCATGAGCTGCCCAGGCACCTTAAATGAGGGTAAACCTACACAGCACTCGACTTTACCCAAATTATATAGTCAAACCTGGGCACTAATGCACTGTCGAACACAACCTGAGCCCAAACCTCCTGACCAACACCCAGAAAGCTGACCGCACACTGAGCACATAAAACCCGCCATGGCCTTAGGCCATCATCTCTTCCCTACCTCAGTTTTCAGGCTTCAGAACGAGACCTTATCTCCAATCACTGCCCAGGGGTGAGTGTGATGCAGAAATCCGAACTCCTCCTTACCCATGGCAGGAACCCTTGTGGTTTGCACGTTGTCCAACGTTCAGTGTAGGAGAAACCAGCATTCACCCTGAGGCCCCGCCCATTCTTGAGTGGGAAGAGGGCATACACACGCATTGTGACCCTCAAATGAGTCCTGTCCTCTAGTAAGTGCTCTCAGTGGCTGGACCATTAGATGTCATAATGGGCTTGACATGTCCCTAGACGCCAATTTTTAACCAGAATTCTGTTTGTCCAGTCGCCCCTCCCCAGGGCTCTACTCTGGAATCCATCATTTGGTGGGACACCTGAGGTTAAAAAAGATAAAAACAACAACAACAACAACAACAACAACAACAAAAAAAACGTACTTCTTCCAGCCCACAGAATGACCCCAAACTCTTTGGACGGGGAAAAACCACCAGAGAGTAAGACTTGTCCATTTCCCATGAAGTCACCCAGAAATTGCACGACCATGAGTGACACGATATCCAGAGACAAAAACTTGAGCAGGAGCCTCACACTCGCCCTTCTTTCAAATCCCGAAGAGTTCTCCTCATGGTCTGTAGATCAGTCCTGCCATACCTATGACCCGAAACATAAGCCGAGTTTGTGTTTTCAGACAACTGTCCAAACAGCCCTGGCCTACACAACCTACAGGCTCAGGCCCCTGGAGCCAAACCTGAGGACTGTACTTGCCCTCTCCAAGGGAATTGTGTGTGCCCATTCCAATGGCCACAACCCTTTTAATAGGATTAAACCTCCAAAGTCCCTGATCCATCTCAATAGTGGTGGCTTCCCAGGTAAAACAGGGGCAATCTGAGCCCAACTGAGCACCTACCTGCACTCAGACCCATAGACAGATGTCCCCAGAGGTAAAAAGGAAAGAAAAGACCCCTAGGCACTAATCAGATCCATTGCTTTGGTTTCCAGGCATCTCTCCTCAGAGGCCTGGATTTCAAAAGCAGCATATAGCTGTTTCTTGACTCACCCATCAGAAAACATCTCATCTACACATGGGAAACTTGCACGTTGAAGCCGTGTCAAAGCCTCTTTTTAGGAGAACCCTTTAGGGTCCCAGTGCCACCGCTTCATTCAAAGGTCTCCATAGACTCAAAAGCACATTAGGACCCATCCCCAGGGGTGTCCATTTCAACTCAGCGTCCTCGGTTGCTCCCCACAGATCCAGGAGATCTAACCTGTCTTGTTGCGAGGAGACAATTGGAATGCGAGGTGCGCTACCCAGCCATCCATCCTTAGAACCCTGCTCAGAATCATTGGCCTGGAGCCAAACAACAGGTCTCAATTGTCCTGCAGAAGACTCTCTGCAGTTGGAGCTTCTCACAACTCCCATCGTGGGAAAACACCCATGGCCTCGTGATGCCCTGCCCATTCGTGAAGGGGCCTTCAGGGACAGAAACTCCAACCTGAGCGATCGTCTGATCCTCGCCCTGACTTCAGATGCACCAGATCTCGATTCAGGTCTGTAGATTGTGCCTGCCATGGCCTCACCCAGAAACCTAAGCCTAGCTTGTGTTCTCAGACTTTTGTCGTCAGACTACTGGCCCACAAGCCCTCCAGTTTGGCAATCCAGAACTACAATGCAGCACTCTGCCGGCTCTGCAGAAGAAAAACATTGTCCTCTGGGGCTACCCAGTAACCCCAAATGAGGATCAACCTGCACCGACCTTGGCTGTACCCCAAATACATAGGCTGACCAGGGCACTAATGCCCTTTCTGACACAGCCTGAGCCTGGACCCCGTGGACCCTCCCAGACAGCTGGCCGCACACGGAGCACATCGAGCCGCCATGGCCTTAGGTTGTCATCTCTTCCCAACCTCAGTTTTCAGGTTTCAGAACCTAGACCTTAACTCCAATCACTGCCCAGGGTTGAAGGTGATGCAGAAATCAGAACTCCTTCCCCATGGCAAGAAACCTTGTGGTTGGCATGTTGTCCAACGTTCAGTGTAGTTGAAACCAGTGTGGCCCATGAGGCCCCGCCCATGCTCGCTGGCCACATTGGTCACAAACACACATTGTGACGCTCAGGCTGAGCCCAGTCCTCAAGTAAGGCCGCTCAGTGGCTGGATGAAGAGATAGCATATTGGGCTTGCCATGCCCCTAGGCCCCAATTTTTAACCATAGTTCGGGTTGTCCCTTCAGTCTTCCCCAGGGCTTGGCTTTGGAATTCCTCTTTTGGTGGGACACCTGAGGTAACAAACCTGAAATGAGTCCTCCCATCCCACAGATTGACGAAAAGCAATTGGGAATCAGGCCAAATCCTCAGAGGGGAAGATTCGTCCATGGCCCATGAGGCCTCCCCGACATTCCACGGCCATCGCTGATACAAAATCCAGAGACAAAAGCCTGAGCAAGCGCCTCAGACTCGCACTTTCTTCATATCCTGAAGAGTTCTGCTCATGGTTTGTAGATCGGGCCTGCCATACCTACGTCCCCAAACCTAAGCTGAGTTTGTGTTTTCAGACTTCTGTCCTCAAAGTCTTGGGCCACACACCCTCCAGGCTGGGCCCCTGGAGCCACACATTAGGACTGTGCCTACCAATCCATGGGAATTCTGCCCATTCCATGGTCCAAAATCGTACAAATTAGGAGAAACCTCCAAAGTCCCTGAGGCCATCCCAATAGTGTAGGTCGTCCGGAACAAGCAAGGGCTGTCTGACACCAGCTGATAAACGACCTCCACTCATACCATAGATGGATGTCCCCAGAGAAGAAGATTGAACCAGACAGGACCCTAGGCCATAATAGGATCCATTGCTTTGGGTTACAGGCATGTGTCCTCAAAAGCCTGATTCCAATATGAGCATAGGGGGTTTCCTGAGGCACCCATCAGAACTCATCTCGTCTCCACAAGGAAACCTGTGCATGGGAGCCATGTCCAAAGCTTAGGAGAGTACTTCAGGGTCCCGGTGCCACCGCCCCATTCCAAGGCCCTCATGGACACAAAAACACATTAGGACCCATCCTGACGAAAGTCCATTTCAACTCAGCCACCCCGGTTGCTCCCGCAGAGCCATCAGATCTAAACTGTCTTGTTGCTAGGAGACAATTGGAATGCGAGGCGGGCTTCCCAGGCATCCATCCGCGAACGGTGCTCTGGAGTCATTCCATTTGGGATGTCCTGGAGCTGTCCAACAGGTCTCAATTGTGCCGCAGAAGGAATTCTTGAAGGGGGCATCCCACAACTCCCAACTTGGGAATACCTCAATGGCCTCGAGATTCCGCTCCCTTCATGAAGCGGCCGTCATGCTCAGAAACTCCAACCTGAGCCAACATCTGATCCTCGCCCTGACTTCAGATGCATGAGATATAGGTTCAGATCTGCAGGGGGTACCTGCCGTGCACTCGCCCTGAAACCCAAGTCTAGCTTGTCTTCTCAGACTTCCGTCCTCACACTCCTGGCCCCGAAGCCCTCAAGTTTGGGAATTCCGGACCCACAATGCAGCACTCTGCCTGCCCTCTAGAAAAAAAATTATTGCCTCATGAGCTGCCCAGGCACCTTAAATGAGGGTAAACCTACACAGCACTCGACTTTACCCAAATTATATAGTCAAACCTGGGCACTAATGCACTGTCGAACACAACCTGAGCCCGAACCTCCTGACCAACACCCAGAAAGCTGACCGCACACTGAGCACATAAAACCCGCCATGGCCTTAGGCCATCATCTCTTCCCTACCTCAGTTTTCAGGCTTCAGAACGAGACCTTATCTCCAATCACTGCCCAGGGGTGAGTGTGATGCAGAAATCAGAACTCCTCCTTACCCATGGCAGGAACCCTTGTGGTTTGCACGTTGTCCAACGTTCAGTGTAGGAGAAACCAGCATTCACCCTGAGGCCCCGCCCATTCTTGAGTGGGAAGAGGGCATACACACGCATTGTGACCCTCAAATGAGTCCTGTCCTCTAGTAAGTCCTCTCAGTGGCTGGACCATTAGATGTCATAATGGGCTTGACATGTCCCTAGACGCCAATTTTTAACCAGAATTCTGTTTGTCCAGTCGCCCCTCCCCAGGGCTCTACTCTGGAATCCATCATTTGGTGGGACACCTGAGGTTAAAAAAGATAAAAACAACAACAACAACAAAAAAAAAAAAAAAAAAAAAACGTACTTCTTCCAGCCCACAGAATGACCCCAAACTGTTTGGACGGGGCCAAACCACCAGAGAGTAAGACTTGTCCATTTCCCATGAAGTCACCCAGAAATTGCACGACCATGAGTGACACGATATCCAGAGACAAAAACTTGAGCAGGAGCCTCACACTCGCCCTTCTTTCAAATCCCGAAGAGTTCTCCTCATGGTCTGTAGATCAGTCCTGCCATACCTATGACCCGAAACATAAGCCGAGTTTGTGTTTTCAGACAACTGTCCAAACAGCCCTGGCCTACACAACCTACAGGCTCAGGCCCCTGGAGCCAAACCTGAGGACTGTACTTGCCCTCTCCAAGGGAATTGTGTGTGCCCATTCCAATGGCCACAACCCTTTTAATAGGATTAAACCTCCAAAGTCCCTGATCCATCTCAATAGTGGTGGCTTCCCAGGTAAAACAGGGGCAATCTGAGCCCAACTGAGCACCTACCTGCACTCAGACCCATAGACAGATGTCCCCAGAGGTAAAAAGGAAAGAAAAGACCCCTAGGCACTAATCAGATCCATTGCTTTGGTTTCCAGGCATCTCTCCTCAGAGGCCTGGATTTCAAAAGCAGCATATAGCTGTTTCTTGACTCACCCATCAGAAAACATCTCATCTACACATGGGAAACTTGCACGTTGGAGCCGTGTCAAAGCCTCTTTTTAGGAGAACCCTTTAGGGTCCCAGTGCCACCGCTTCATTCAAAGGTCTCCATAGACTCAAAAGCACATTAGGACCCATCCCCAGGGGTGTCCATTTCAACTCAGCGTCCTCGGTTGCTCCCCACAGATCCAGGAGATCTAACCTGTCTTGTTGCGAGGAGACAATTGGAATGCGAGGTGCGCTACCCAGCCATCCATCCTTAGAACCCTGCTCAGAATCATTGGCCTGGAGCCAAACAACAGGTCTCAATTGTCCTGCAGAAGACTCTCTGCAGTTTGGAGCTTCTCACAACTCCCATCGTGGGAAAACACCCATGGCCTCGTGATGCCCTGCCCATTCGTGAAGGGGCCTTCAGGGACAGAAACTCCAACCTGAGCGATCGTCTGATCCTCGCCCTGACTTCAGATGCACCAGATCTCGATTCAGGTCTGTAGATTGTGCCTGCCATGGCCTCACCCAGAAACCTAAGCCTAGCTTGTGTTCTCAGACTTTTGTCGTCAGACTACTGGCCCACAAGCCCTCCAGTTTGGCAATCCAGAACTACAATGCAGCACTCTGCCGGCTCTGCAGAAGAAAAACATTGTCCTCTGGGGCTACCCAGTAACCCCAAATGAGGATCAACCTGCACCGACCTTGGCTGTACCCCAAATACATAGGCTGACCAGGGCACTAATGCCCTTTCTGACACAGCCTGAGCCTGGACCCCGTGGACCCTCCCAGACAGCTGGCCGCACACGGAGCACACCGAGCCGCCATGGCCTTAGGTTGTCATCTCTTCCCAACCTCAGTTTTCAGGTTTCAGAACCTAGACCTTAACTCCAATCACTGCCCAGGGTTGAAGGTGATGCAGAAATCAGAACTCCTTCCCCATGGCAAGAAACCTTGTGGTTGGCATGTTGTCCAACGTTCAGTGTAGTTGAAACCAGTGTGGCCCATGAGGCCCCGCCCATGCTCGCTGGCCACATTGGTCACAAACACACATTGTGACGCTCAGGCTGAGCCCAGTCCTCAAGTAAGGCCGCTCAGTGGCTGGATGAAGAGATAGCATATTGGGCTTGCCATGCCCCTAGGCCCCAATTTTTAACCATAGTTCGGGTTGTCCCTTCAGTCTTCCCCACGGTTTGGCTTTGGAATTCCTCTTTTGGTGGGACACCTGAGGTAACAAACCTGAAATGAGTCCTCCCATCCCACAGATTGACGAAAAGCAATTGGGAATCAGGCCAAATCCTCAGAGGGGAAGATTCGTCCATGGCCCATGAGGCCTCCCCGACATTCCACGGCCATCGCTGATACAAAATCCAGAGACAAAAGCCTGAGCAAGCGCCTCAGACTCGCACTTTCTTCATATCCTGAAGAGTTCTGCTCATGGTTTGTAGATCGGGCCTGCCATACCTACGTCCCCAAACCTAAGCTGAGTTTGTGTTTTCAGACTTCTGTCCTCAAAGTCTTGGGCCACACACCCTCCAGGCTGGGCCCCTGGAGCCACACATTAGGACTGTGCCTACCAATCCATGGGAATTCTGCCCATTCCATGGTCCAAAATCGTACAAATTAGGAGAAACCTCCAAAGTCCCTGAGGCCATCCCAATAGTGTAGGTCGTCCGGAACAAGCAAGGGCTGTCTGACACCAGCTGATAATCGACCTCCACTCATACCATAGATGGATGTCCCCAGAGAAGAAGATTGAACCAGACAGGACCCTAGGCCATAATAGGATCCATTGCTTTGGGTTACAGGCATGTGTCCTCAAAAGCCTGATTCCAATATGAGCATAGGGGGTTTCCTGAGGCACCCATCAGAACTCATCTCGTCTCCACAAGGAAACCTGTGCATGGGAGCCATGTCCAAAGCTTAGGAGAGTACTTCAGGGTCCCGGTGCCACCGCCCCATTCCAAGGCCCTCATGGACACAAAAACACATTAGGACCCATCCTGACGAAAGTCCATTTCAACTCAGCCACCCCGGTTGCTCCCGCAGAGCCATCAGATGTAAACTGTCTTGTTGCTAGGAGACAATTGGAATGCGAGGCGGGCTTCCCAGGCATCCATCCGCGAACGGTGCTCTGGAGTCATTCCATTTGGGATGTCCTGGAGCTGTCCAACAGGTCTCAATTGTGCCGCAGAAGGAATTCTTGAAGGGGGCATCCCACAACTCCCAACTTGGGAATACCTCAAAGGCCTCGAGATTCCGCTCCCTTCATGAAGCGGCCGTCATGCTCAGAAACTCCAACCTGAGCCAACATCTGATCCTCGCCCTGACTTCAGATGCATGAGATATAGGTTCAGATCTGCAGGGGGTACCTGCCGTGCCCTCGCCCTGAAACCCAAGTCTAGCTTGTCTTCTCAGACTTCCGTCCTCACACTCCTGGCCCCGAAGCCCTCAAGTTTGGGAATTCCGGACCCACAATGCAGCACTCTGCCTGCCCTCTAGAAAAAAAATTATTGCCTCATGAGCTGCCAAGGCACCTTAAATGAGGGTAAACCTACACAGCACTCGACTTTACCCAAATTATATAGTCAAACCTGGGCACTAATGCACTGTCGAACACAACCTGAGCCCGGACCTCCTGACCAACACCCTGAAAGCTGACCGCACACTGAGCACATAAAACCCTCCATGGCCTTAGGTCATCATCTCTTCCCTACCTCAGTTTTCAGGCTTCAGAACCGAGACCTTATCTCCAATCACTGCCCAGGCGTGAGTGTGATGCAGAAGTCAGAACTCCTTTTTAGCCATGGCAAGAACCCTTGTGGTTGGCACGTTGTCCAACGTTCAGTGTAGGAGAAAGCAGCATTCACCCTGAGGCCCCGCCCATTCTTGAGTGCGACGAGGCATACACACGCATTGTGACCCTCAGCATGAGTCCTGTCCTCTAGTAAGTCCTCTCAGTGGCTGGACCATTAGATGTCATAATGGGCTTGACATGTCCCTAGACCCCAATTTTTAACCAGATTTCTGATTGTCCAGTCGCCCCTCCCCAGGGCTCTACTCTGGAATCCATCATTTGGTGGGACACCTGAGGTTAAAAAAGAAAACAACAACAACAACAACAACAACAAAAAAAAAACGTACTTCTTCCAGCCCACAGAATGACCCCAAACTGTTTGGACGGGGCCAAACCACCAGAGAGTAAGACTCGTCCATTTCCCATGAAGTCACCCAGAAATTGCACGACCATGAGTGACACGATATCCAGAGACAAAAACTTGAGCAGGAGCCTCACACTCGCCCTTCTTTCAAATCCAGAAGAGTTCTGCTCATGGTCTGTAGATCAGTCCTGCCATACCTATGACCCGAAACATAAGCCGAGTTTGTGTTTTCAGACAACTGTCCAAACAGCCCTGGCCTACACAACCTACAGGCTCAGGCCCCTGGAGCCAAACCTGAGGACTGTACTTGCCCTCTCCAAGGGAATTGTGTGTGCCCATTCCAATGGCCACAACCCTTCTAATAGGATAAACCTCCAAAGTCCCTGATCCATCTCAATAGTGGTGGCTTCCCAGGTAAAACAGGGGCAATCTGAGCACAACTGAGCACCTACCTGCACTCAGACCCATAGACAGATGTCCCCAGAGGTAAAAAGGAAAGAAAAGGCCCCTAGGCACTAATCAGATCCATTGCTTTGGTTTCCAGGCATCTCTCCTCAGAGGCCTGGATTTCAAAAACAGCATATAGCTGTTTCTTGACTCACCCATCAGAAAACATCTCATCTACACATGGGAAACTTGCACGTTGGAGCTGTGTCAAAGCCTCTTTTTAGGAGAACCCTTTAGGGCCCCAGTGCCACCGCTTCATTCAAAGGTCTCCATAGACTCAAAAGCAAATTAGGACCCATCCCCATGGGTGTCCATTTCAACTCAGCGTCCTCGGTTGCTCCCCACAGATCCAGGAGATCTAACCTGTCTTGTTGCGAGGAGACAATTGGAATGCGAGGTGGGCTACCCAGCCATCCATCCTTAGAACCCTGCTCAGAATCATTGGCCTGGAGCCAAACAACAGGTCTCAATGGTCCTGCAGAAGACTCTCTGCAGTTTGGAGCTTCTCACAACACCCATCGTGGGAAAACACCCATGGCCTCGTGATGCCCTGCCCATTCATGAAGGGGCCATCAGGGACAGAAACTCCAACCTGAGCGATCGTCTGATCCTCGCCCTGACTTCAGATGCACCAGATCTCGATTCAGGTCTGTAGATTGTGCCTGCCATGGCCTCACCGAGAAACCTAAGCCTAGCTTGTGTTCTCAGACTTTTGTCGTCAGACTACTGGCCCACAAGCCCTCCAGTTTGGCAATCCAGAACTACAATGCAGCACTCTGCCGGCTCTGCAGAAGAAAAACATTGTCCTCTGGGGCTACCCAGTAACCCCAAATGAGGATCAACCTGCACCGACCTTGGCTGTACCCCAAATACATAGGCTGACCAGGGCACTAATGCCCTTTCTGACACAGCCTGAGCCTGGAGCCCTTGGACCCTCCCAGACAGCTGGCCGCACACGGAGCACATCGAGCCGCCATGGCCTTAGGTCGTCATCTCTTCCCAACCTCGGTTTTCAGGTTTCAGAACCTAGACCTTAACTCCAATCACTGCCCAGGGTTGAAGGTGATGCAGAAATCAGAACTCCTTCCCCATGGCAAGAAACCTTGTGGTTGGCATGTTGTCCAACGTTCAGTGTAGTTGAAACCAGTGTGGCCCATGAGGCCCCGCCCATGCTCGCTGGCCACATTGGTCACAAACACACATTGTGACGCTCAGGCTGAGCCCAGTCCTCAAGTAAGGCCGCTCAGTGGCTGGATGAAGAGATAGCATATTGGGCTTGCCATGCCCCTAGGCCCCAATTTTTAACCATAGTTCGGGTTGTCCCTTCAGTCTTCCCCACGGCTTGGCTTTGGAATTCCTCTTTTGGTGGGACACCTGAGGTAACAAAACTGAAATGAGTTCTCCCATCCCACAGATTGACGAAAAGCAATTGGGAATCAGGCCAAATCCTCAGAGAGGAAGATTCGTCCATGGCCCATGAGGCCTCCCCTACATTCCACGGCCATCGCTGATACAAAATCCAGAGACAAAAGCCTGAGCAAGCGCCTCAGACTCGCACTTTCTTTATATCCTGAAGAGTTCTTCTCCTGGTTTGTAGATCGGGCCTGCCATACCTACGTCCCCAAACCTAAGCTGAGTTTGTGTTTTCAGACTTCTGTCCTCATAGTCTTGGGCCACACACCCTCCAGGCTGGGCCCCTGGAGCCACACATTAGGACTGTGCCTACCAATCCATGGGAATTCTGACCATTCCATGGTCCAAAATCGTACAAATTAGGAGAAACCTCCAAAGTCCCTGAGGCCATCCCAATAGTGTAGGTCGCCCGGAACAAACAAGGGCTGTCTGACACCAGCTGATAATCGACCTCCACTCATACCATAGATGGATGTCCCCAGAGAAGAAGATTGAACCAGACAGGACCCTAGGCCATAATAGGATCCATTGCTTTGGGTTACAGGCATGTGTCCTCAAAAGCCTGATTCCAATACGAGCATAGGGGGTTTCCTGAGGCACCCATCAGAACTCATCTCGTCTCCACAAGGAAACCTGTGCATGGGAGCCATGTCCAAAGCTTAGGAGAGTACTTCAGGGTCCCGGTGCCACCGCCCCATTCCAAGGCCCTCATGGACACAAAAACACATTAGGACCCATCCTGACGAAAGTCCATTTCAACTCAGCCACCCCGGTTGCTCCCGCAGAGCCAGCACATGTAAACTGTCTTGTTGCTAGGAGACAATTGGAATGCGAGGCGGGCTTCCCAGGCATCCATCCGCGAACGGTGCTCTGGAGTCATTCCATATGGGATGTCCTGGAGCTGTCCAACAGGTCTCAATTGTGCCGCAGAAGGAATTCTTGAAGGGGGCATCCCACAACTCCCAACTTGGGAATACCTCAATGGCCTCGAGATTCCGCTCCCTTCATGAAGCGGCCGTCATGCTCAGAAACTCCAACCTGAGCCAACATCTGATCCTCGCCCTGACTTCAGATGCATGAGATATTGGTTCAGATCTGCAGGGGGTACCTGCCGTGCCCTCGCCCTGAAACCCAAGTCTAGCTTGTCTTCTCAGACTTCCGTCCTCACACTCCTGGCCCTGAAGCCCTCAAGTTTGGGAATTCCGGACCCACAATGCAGCACTCTGCCTGCCCTCTAGAAAAAAAATTATTGCCTCATGAGCTGCCAAGGCACCTTAAATGAGGGTAAACCTACACAGCACTCGACTTTACCCAAATTATATAGTCAAACCTGGGCACTAATGCACTGTCGAACACAACCTGAGCCCGGACCTCCTGACCAACACCCAGAAAGCTGACCGCACACTGAGCACATAAAACCCGCCATGGCCTTAGGTCATCGTCTCTTCCCTACCTCAGTTTTCAGGCTTCAGAACCGAGACCTTATCTCCAATCACTGCCCAGGCGTGAGTGTGATGCAGAAGTCAGAACTCCTTTTTACCCATGGCAAGAACCCTTGTGGTGGGCACGTTGTCCAACGTTCAGTGTAGGAGAAACAAGCATTCACCCTGAGGCCCCGCCCATTCTTGAGAGCGACGAGGGCATACACACGCATTGTGACCCTCAGCATGAGTCCTGTCCTCTAGTAAGTCCTCTCAGTGGCTGGACCATTAGATGTCATAATGGGCTTGACATGTCCTTAGGCCCCAATTTTTAACCAGATTTCTGATTGTCCAGTCGCCCCTCCCCAGGGCTCTACTCTGGAATCCATCATTTGGTGGGACACCTGAGGTTATAAAAGAAAACAACAACAACAACAACAACAACTACAAAAAAAAAAAACGTACTTCTTCCAGCCCACAGAATGACCCCAAACTTTTGGACGGGGCCAAACCACCAGAGAGTAAGACTCGTCCATTACCCATGAAGTCACCCAGAAATTGCACGACCATGAGTGACACGATATCCAGAGACAAAAACTTGAGCAGGAGCCTCACACTCGCCCTTCTTTCAAATCCAGAAGAGTTCTCCTCATGGTCTGTAGATCAGTCTTGCCATACCTATGACCCGAAACATAAGCCGAGTTTGTGTTTTCAGACAACTGTCCAAACACCCCTGGCCTACACGACCTACAGGCTCAGGCCCCTGGAGCCAAACCTGAGGACTGTACTTGCCCTCTCCAAGGGTATTGTGTGTGCCCATTCCAATGGCGACAACCCTTCTAATAGGATAAACCTCCAAAGTCCCTGATCCATCTCAATAGTGGTGGCTTCCCAGGTAAAACAGGGGCAATCTGAGCACAACTGAGCACCTACCAGCACTCAGACCCATAGACAGATGTCCCCAGAGGTAAAAAGGAAAGAAAAGTCCCCTAGGCACTAATCAGATCCATTGCTTTGGTTTCCAGGCATCTCTCCTCAGAGGCCTGGATTTCAAAAACAGCATATAGCTGTTTCTTGACTCACCCATCAGAAAACATCTCATCTACACATGGGAAACTTGCACGTTGGAGCTGTGTCAAAGCCTCTTTTTAGGAGAACCCTTTAGGGCCCCAGTGACACCGCTTCATTCAAAGGTCTCCATAGACTCAAAAGCAAATTAGGACCCATCCCCAGGGGTGTCCATTTCAACTCAGCGTCCTCGGTTGCTCCCCACAGATCCAGGAGATCTAACCTGTCTTGTTGCGAGGAGACAATTGGAATGCGAGGTGGGCTACCCAGCCATCCATCCTTAGAACCCTGCTCAGAGTCATTGGCCTGGAGCCAAACAACAGGTCTCAATTGTCCTTCAGAAGACTCTCTGCAGTTTGGAGCTTCTCACAACTCCCATCGTGAGAAAACACCCATGGCCTCGTGATGCCCTGCCCATTCATGAAGGGGCCATCAGGGACAGAAACTCCAACCTGAGCGATCGTCTGATCCTCGCCCTGACTTCAGATGCACCAGATCTCGATTCAGGTCTGTAGATTGTGCCTGCCATGGCCTCACCCAGAAACCTAAGCCTAGCTTGTGTTCTCAGACTTTTGTCGTCAGACTACTGGCCCACAAGCCCTCCAGTTTGGCAATCCAGAACTACAATGCAGCACTCTGCCGGCTCTGCAGAAGAAAAACATTGTCCTCTGGGGCTACCCAGTAACCCCAAATGAGGATCAACCTGCACCGACCTTGGCTGTACCCCAAATACATAGGCTGACCAGGGCACTAATGCCCTTTCTGACACAGCCTGAGCCTGGACCCCCTGGACCCTCCCAGACAGCTGGCCGCACACTGAGCACATCGAGCCGCCGTGGCCTTAGGTCGTCATCTCTTCCCAACCTCGGTTTTCAGGTTTCAGAACCTAGACCTTAACTCCAATCACTGCCCAGGGTTGAAGGTGATGCAGAAATCAGAACTCCTTCCCCATGGCAAGAAACCTTGTGGTTGGCATGTTGTCCAACGTTCAGTGTAGTTGAAACCAGTGTGGCCCATGAGGCCCCGCCCATGCTCGCTGGCCACATTGGTCACAAACACACATTGTGACGCTCAGGCTGAGCCCAGTCCTCAAGTAAGGCCGCTCAGTGGCTGGATGAAGAGATAGCATATTGGGCTTGCCATGCCCCTAGGCCCCAATTTTTAACCATAGTTCGGGTTGTCCCTTCAGTCTTCCCCACGGCTTGGCTTTGGAATTCCTCTTTTGGTGGGACACCTGAGGTAACAAACCTGAAATGAGTTCTCCCATCCCACAGATTGACGAAAAGCAATTGGGAATCGGGCCAAATCCTCAGAGAGGAAGATTCGTCCATGGCCCATGAGGCCTCCCCGACATTCCACGGCCATCGTGATACAAAATCCAGAGACAAAAGCCTGAGCAAGCGCCTCAGACTCGCACTTTCTTCATATCCTGAAGAGTTCTTCTCATGGTTTGTAGATCGGGCCTGCCATACCTACGTCCCCAAACCTAAGCTAAGTTTGTGTTTTCAGACTTCTGTCCTCAAAGTCTTGGGCCCCACACCCTCCAGGCTGGGCCCCTGGAGCCACACATTAGGACTGTGCCTACCAATTCATGGGAATTCTGCCCATTCCATGGTCCAAAATCGTACAAATTAGGAGAAACCTCCAAAGTCCCTGAGGCCATCCCAATAGTATAGGTCGCCCGGAACAAACAAGGGCTGTCTGACACCAGCTGATAATCGACCTCCACTCATACCATAGATGGATGACCCCAGAGAAGAAGATTGAACCAGACAGGACCCTAGGCCATAATAGGATCCATTGCTTTGGGTTACAGGCATGTGTCCTCAAAAGCCTGATTCCAATACGAGCATAGGGGTTTTCCTGAGGCACCCATCAGAACTCATCTCGTCTCCACAAGGAAACCTGTGCATGGGAGCCATTTCCAAAGCTTAGGAGAGTACTTCAGGGTCCCGGTGCCACCGCCCCATTCCAAGGCCCTCATGGACACAAAAACACATTAGGACCCATCCTCAGGAAAGTCCATTTCAACTCAGCCACCCTGGTTGCTCCCGAAGAGCCATCAGATCTAAACTGTCTTGTTGCTAGGAGACAATTGGAATGCGAGGCGGGCTTCCCAGGCATCCATCCGCGAACGGTGCTCTGGAGTCATTCCATATGGGATGTCCTGGAGCTGTCCAACAGGTCTCAATTGTGCTGCAGAAGGAATCCTTGAAGGGGGCATCCCACAACTCCCAACGTGGGAAAACCTCAATGGCCTCGAGATTCCGCTCCCTTCCTGAAGCGGCCATCATGCTCAGAAACTCCAACCTGAGCCAACGTCTGATCCTCGCCCTGACTTCAGATGCATGAGATATAGGTTCAGATCTGCAGGGGGTACCTGCCGTGCCCTTGCCCTGAAACCCAAGTCTAGCTTGTCTACACAGACTTCCGTCCTCACACTCCTGACCCCGAAGCCCTCAAGTTTGGGAATTCCGGGCCCACAATGCAGCACTCTGCCTGCCCTCTAGAAAAAAAATTATTGCCTCATGAGCTGCCCAGGCACCTTAAATGAGGGTAAACCTACACAGCACTCGACTTTACCCAAATTATATAGTCAAACCTGGGCACTAATGCACTATCGAACACAACCTGAGCCCGGACCTCCTGACCAACACCCAGAAAGCTGACCGCACACTGAGCACATAAAACCCGCCATGGCCTTAGGTCATCATCTCTTCCCTACCTCAGTTTTCAGGCTTCAGAACCGAGACCTTATCACCAATCACTGCCCAGGGGTGAGTGTGATGCAGAAGTCAGAACTCCTTTTTACCCATGGCAAGCACCCTTGTGGTTGGCACGTTGTCCAACGTTCAGTGTAGGAGAAACGAACATTCACCCTGAGGCCCCACCCATTCTTGAGTGCGACGAGGGCATACACACGCATTGTGACCCTCAGCATGAGTCCTGTCCTCTAGTAAGTCCTCTCAGTGGCTGGACCATTAGATGTCATAATGGGCTTGACATGTCCCTAGGCCCCAATTTTTAACCAGATTTCTGATTGCCCAGTCGCCCCTCCCCAGGGCTCTACTCTGGAATCCATCATTTGGTGGGACATCTGAGGTTAAAAAAGAAAAAAACAACAAAAAAAAAAAAAAAAAAAAACGGACTTCTTCCGGCCCACAGAAGGACCGCAAACTCTTTGGACGGGGCCAAACCACCAGAGAGTAAGACTCGTCCATTTCCCATGAAGTCACCCAGAAATTGCACGACCATGAGTGACACGATATCCAGAGACAAAAACTTGAGCAGGAGCCTCACACTCGCCCTTCTTTCAAATCCAGAAGAGTTCTGCTCATGGTCTGTAGATCAGTCCTGCCATACCTATGACCCGAAACATAAGCCGAGTTTGTGTTTTCAGACAACTGTCCAAACAGCCCGGGCCTACACAACCTACAGGCTCAGGCCCCTGGAGCCAAACCTGAGGACTGTACTTGCCCTCTCCAAGGGAATTGTGTGTGCCCATTCCAATGGCCACAACCCTTCTAATAGGATAAACCTCCAAAGTCCCTGATATATCTCAATAGTGGTGGCTTCCCAGGAAAAACAGGGGCAATCTGAGCCCAACTGAGCACCTACCTGCACTCAGACCCATAGACAGATGTCCCCAGAGGTAAAAAGGAAAGAAAAGGCCCCTAGGCACTAATCAGATTCATTGCTTTGTTTTCCAGGCATCTCTCCTCAGAGGCTTGGATTTCAAAAGCAGCATATAGCTGTTTCTTGACTCACCCATCTGAAAACATCTCATCTATACATGGGAAACTTGCACGTTGGAGCTGTGTCAAAGCCTCTGTTTAGGAGAACCCTTTAGGGCCCCAGTGCCACCGCTTCATTCAAAGGTCTCCATAGACACAAGAGTACGTTAGGACGCATCCCCAGGGGTGTCAATTTCAACTCAGCGTCCTCGGTTGCTCCCCACAGATCCAGGAGATCTAACCTGTCTTGTTGCTAGGAGACAATTGGAATGCGAGGTGGGCTACCCAGCCATCCATCCTTAGAACCCTGCTCAGAATCATTGGCCTGGAGCCAAACAACAGGTCTCAATTGTCCTGCAGAAGACTCTCTGCAGTTTGGAGCTTCTCACAACTCCCATCGTGAGAAAACACACATGGCCTCGTGATGCCCCCGTCCAATCATGAAGGGGCTATCAGGGACAGAAACTCCAACCTGAGCGATCGTCTGATCCTCGCCCTGACTTCAGATGCACGAGATCTCGTTTCAGGTCTGTAGATTGTGCCTGCCATGGCCTCACCCAGAAACCTAAGCCTAGCTTGTGTTCTCAGACTTTTGTCGTCAGACTACTGGCCCACAAGCCCTCCAGTTTGGCAATCCAAACTACAATGCAGCACTCTGCCTGCCCTCCAGAAGAAAATCATTGTCCTCTGGGGCCACCCAGTAATCCCAAATGAGGATCAACCTGCCCCGACCTTGAATGTACCCCCAATACATAGGCTGACCAGGGCACTAATGCCCTTTCTGACACAGCCTGAGCCTGGACCCCCTGGACCCTCCCAGACAGCTGGCCGCACACTGAGCACATCGAGCCGCCGTGGCCTTAGGTCGTCATCTCTTCCCAACCTCGGTTTTCAGGTTTCAGAACCTAGACCTTATCTCCAATCACTGCCCAGGGTTGAAGGTGATGCAGAAATCAGAACTCCTTCCCCATGGCAAGAAACCTTGTGGTTGGCATGTTGTCCAACGTTCAGTGTAGTTGAAACCAGTGTGGCCCATGAGGCCCCGCCCATGCTCGCGGGCCACATTGGTCACAAACACACATTGTGACGCTCAGGCTGAGCCCAGTCCTCAAGTAAGGCCACTCAGTGGCTGGATGAAGAGATAGCATATTGGGCTTGCCTTGCCCCTAGGCCCCAATTTTTAACCATAGTTCGGGTTGTCCCTTCAGTCTTCCCCACGGCTTGGCTTTGGAATTCCTCTTTTGGTGGGACACCTGAGGTAACAAACCTGAAATGAGTTCTCCCAACCCACAGATTGACGAAAAGCAATTGGGAATCGGGCCAAATCCTCAGAGAGGAAGATTCGTCCATGGCCCATGAGGCCTCCCCGACATTCCACGGCCATCGTGATACAAAATCCAGAGACAAAAGCCTGAGCAAGCGCCTCAGACTCGCACTTTCTTCATATCCTGAAGAGTTCTTCTCATGGTTTGTAGATCGGGCCTGCCATACCTACGTCCCCAAACCTAAGCTAAGTTTGTGTTTTCAGACTTCTGTCCTCAAAGTCTTGGGCCCCACACCCTCCAGGCTGGGCCCCTGGAGCCACACATTAGGACTGTGCCTACCAATTCATGGGAATTCTGCCCATTCCATGGTCCAAAATCGTACAAATTAGGAGAAACCTCCAAAGTCCCTGAGGCCATCCCAATAGTATAGGTCGCCCGGAACAAACAAGGGCTGTCTGACACCAGCTGATAATCGACCTCCACTCATACCATAGATGGATGACCCCAGAGAAGAAGATTGAACCAGACAGGACCCTAGGCCATAATAGGATCCATTGCTTTGGGTTACAGGCATGTGTCCTCAAAAGCCTGATTCCAATACGAGCATAGGGGTTTTCCTGAGGCACCCATCAGAACTCATCTCGTCTCCACAAGGAAACCTGTGCATGGGAGCCATTTCCAAAGCTTAGGAGAGTACTTCAGGGTCCCGGTGCCACCGCCCCATTCCAAGGCCCTCATGGACACAAAAACACATTAGGACCCATCCTCAGGAAAGTCCATTTCAACTCAGCCACCCTGGTTGCTCCCGAAGAGCCATCAGATCTAAACTGTCTTGTTGCTAGGAGACAATTGGAATGCGAGGCGGGCTTCCCAGGCATCCATCCGCGAACGGTGCTCTGGAGTCATTCCATATGGGATGTCCTGGAGCTGTCCAACAGGTCTCAATTGTGCTGCAGAAGGAATCCTTGAAGGGGGCATCCCACAACTCCCAACGTGGGAAAACCTCAATGGCCTCGAGATTCCGCTCCCTTCCTGAAGCGGCCATCATGCTCAGAAACTCCAACCTGAGCCAACGTCTGATCCTCGCCCTGACTTCAGATGCATGAGATATAGGTTCAGATCTGCAGGGGGTACCTGCCGTGCCCTTGCCCTGAAACCCAAGTCTAGCTTGTCTACACAGACTTCCGTCCTCACACTCCTGACCCCGAAGCTTTCAAGTTTGGCAATTCCGGGCCCACAATGCAGCACTCTGCCTGCCCTCTAGAAAAAAAATTATTGCCTCATGAGCTGCCCAGGCACCTTAAATGAGGGTAAACCTACACAGCACTCGACTTTACCCAAATTATATAGTCAAACCTGGGCACTAATGCACTATCGAACACAACCTGAGCCCGGACCTCCTGACCAACACCCAGAAAGCTGACCGCACACTGAGCACATAAAACCCGCCATGGCCTTAGGTCATCATCTCTTCCCTACCTCAGTTTTCAGGCTTCAGAACCGAGACCTTATCACCAATCACTGCCCAGGGGTGAGTGTGATGCAGAAGTCAGAACTCCTTTTTACCCATGGCAAGCACCCTTGTGGTTGGCACGTTGTCCAACGTTCAGTGTAGGAGAAACGAACATTCACCCTGAGGCCCCACCCATTCTTGAGTGCGACGAGGGCATACACACGCATTGTGACCCTCAGCATGAGTCCTGTCCTCTAGTAAGTCCTCTCAGTGGCTGGACCATTAGATGTCATAATGGGCTTGACATGTCCCTAGGCCCCAATTTTTAACCAGATTTCTGATTGCCCAGTCGCCCCTCCCCAGGGCTCTACTCTGGAATCCATCATTTGGTGGGACATCTGAGGTTAAAAAAGATAAAAAAAACAACAAAAAAAAAAAAAAAAAAAAGGACTTCTTCCCGCCCACAGAAGGACCGCAAACTCTTTGGACGGGGCCAAACCACCAGAGAGTAAGACTCGTCCATTTCCCATGAAGTCACCCAGAAATTGCACGACCATGAGTGACACGATATCCAGAGACAAAAACTTGAGCAGGAGCCTCACACTCGCCCTTCTTTCAAATCCAGAAGAGTTCTGCTCATGGTCTGTAGATCAGTCCTGCCATACCTATGACCCGAAACATAAGCCGAGTTTGTGTTTTCAGACAACTGTCCAAACAGCCCGGGCCTACACAACCTACAGGCTCAGGCCCCTGGAGCCAAACCTGAGGACTGTACTTGCCCTCTCCAAGGGAATTGTGTGTGCCCATTCCAATGGCCACAACCCTTCTAATAGGATAAACCTCCAAAGTCCCTGATATATCTCAATAGTGGTGGCTTCCCAGGAAAAACAGGGGCAATCTGAGCCCAACTGAGCACCTACCTGCACTCAGACCCATAGACAGATGTCCCCAGAGGTAAAAAGGAAAGAAAAGGCCCCTAGGCACTAATCAGATTCATTGCTTTGTTTTCCAGGCATCTCTCCTCAGAGGCTTGGATTTCAAAAGCAGCATATAGCTGTTTCTTGACTCACCCATCTGAAAACATCTCATCTATACATGGGAAACTTGCACGTTGGAGCTGTGTCAAAGCCTCTGTTTAGGAGAACCCTTTAGGGCCCCAGTGCCACCGCTTCATTCAAAGGTCTCCATAGACACAAGAGTACGTTAGGACGCATCCCCAGGGGTGTCAATTTCAACTCAGCGTCCTCGGTTGCTCCCCACAGATCCAGGAGATCTAACCTGTCTTGTTGCTAGGAGACAATTGGAATGCGAGGTGGGCTACCCAGCCATCCATCCTTAGAACCCTGCTCAGAATCATTGGCCTGGAGCCAAACAACAGGTCTCAATTGTCCTGCAGAAGACTCTCTGCAGTTTGGAGCTTCTCACAACTCCCATCGTGAGAAAACACACATGGCCTCGTGATGCCCCCGTCCAATCATGAAGGGGCTATCAGGGACAGAAACTCCAACCTGAGCGATCGTCTGATCCTCGCCCTGACTTCAGATGCACGAGATCTCGTTTCAGGTCTGTAGATTGTGCCTGCCATGGCCTCACCCAGAAACCTAAGCCTAGCTTGTGTTCTCAGACTTTTGTCGTCAGACTACTGGCCCACAAGCCCTCCAGTTTGGCAATCCAAACTACAATGCAGCACTCTGCCTGCCCTCCAGAAGAAAATCATTGTCCTCTGGGGCCACCCAGTAATCCCAAATGAGGATCAACCTGCCCCGACCTTGAATGTACCCCCAATACATAGGCTGACCAGGGCACTAATGCCCTTTCTGACACAGCCTGAGCCTGGACCCCCTGGACCCTCCCAGACAGCTGGCCGCACACTGAGCACATCGAGCCGCCGTGGCCTTAGGTCGTCATCTCTTCCCAACCTCGGTTTTCAGGTTTCAGAACCTAGACCTTATCTCCAATCACTGCCCAGGGTTGAAGGTGATGCAGAAATCAGAACTCCTTCCCCATGGCAAGAAACCTTGTGGTTGGCATGTTGTCCAACGTTCAGTGTAGTTGAAACCAGTGTGGCCCATGAGGCCCCGCCCATGCTCGCGGGCCACATTGGTCACAAACACACATTGTGACGCTCAGGCTGAGCCCAGTCCTCAAGTAAGGCCACTCAGTGGCTGGATGAAGAGATAGCATATTGGGCTTGCCTTGCCCCTAGGCCCCAATTTTTAACCATAGTTCGGGTTGTCCCTTCAGTCTTCCCCACGGCTTGGCTTTGGAATTCCTCTTTTGGTGGGACACCTGAGGTAACAAACCTGAAATGAGTTCTCCCATCCCACAGATTGACGAAAAGCAATTGGGAATCGGGCCAAATCCTCAGAGAGGAAGATTCGTCCATGGCCCATGAGGCCTCCCCGACATTCCACGGCCATCGTGATACAAAATCCAGAGACAAAAGCCTGAGCAAGCGCCTCAGACTCGCACTTTCTTCATATCCTGAAGAGTTCTTCTCATGGTTTGTAGATCGGGCCTGCCATACCTACGTCCCCAAACCTAAGCTAAGTTTGTGTTTTCAGACTTCTGTCCTCAAAGTCTTGGGCCCCACACCCTCCAGGCTGGGCCCCTGGAGCCACACATTAGGACTGTGCCTACCAATTCATGGGAATTCTGCCCATTCCATGGTCCAAAATCGTACAAATTAGGAGAAACCTCCAAAGTCCCTGAGGCCATCCCAATAGTATAGGTCGCCCGGAACAAACAAGGGCTGTCTGACACCAGCTGATAATCGACCTCCACTCATACCATAGATGGATGACCCCAGAGAAGAAGATTGAACCAGACAGGACCCTAGGCCATAATAGGATCCATTGCTTTGGGTTACAGGCATGTGTCCTCAAAAGCCTGATTCCAATACGAGCATAGGGGTTTTCCTGAGGCACCCATCAGAACTCATCTCGTCTCCACAAGGAAACCTGTGCATGGGAGCCATTTCCAAAGCTTAGGAGAGTACTTCAGGGTCCCGGTGCCACCGCCCCATTCCAAGGCCCTCATGGACACAAAAACACATTAGGACCCATCCTCAGGAAAGTCCATTTCAACTCAGCCACCCTGGTTGCTCCCGAAGAGCCATCAGATCTAAACTGTCTTGTTGCTAGGAGACAATTGGAATGCGAGGCGGGCTTCCCAGGCATCCATCCGCGAACGGTGCTCTGGAGTCATTCCATATGGGATGTCCTGGAGCTGTCCAACAGGTCTCAATTGTGCTGCAGAAGGAATCCTTGAAGGGGGCATCCCACAACTCCCAACGTGGGAAAACCTCAATGGCCTCGAGATTCCGCTCCCTTCCTGAAGCGGCCATCATGCTCAGAAACTCCAACCTGAGCCAACGTCTGATCCTCGCCCTGACTTCAGATGCATGAGATATAGGTTCAGATCTGCAGGGGGTACCTGCCGTGCCCTTGCCCTGAAACCCAAGTCTAGCTTGTCTACACAGACTTCCGTCCTCACACTCCTGACCCCGAAGCTTTCAAGTTTGGCAATTCCGGGCCCACAATGCAGCACTCTGCCTGCCCTCTAGAAAAAAAATTATTGCCTCATGAGCTGCCCAGGCACCTTAAATGAGGGTAAACCTACACAGCACTCGACTTTACCCAAATTATATAGTCAAACCTGGGCACTAATGCACTATCGAACACAACCTGAGCCCGGACCTCCTGACCAACACCCAGAAAGCTGACCGCACACTGAGCACATAAAACCCGCCATGGCCTTAGGTCATCATCTCTTCCCTACCTCAGTTTTCAGGCTTCAGAACCGAGACCTTATCACCAATCACTGCCCAGGGGTGAGTGTGATGCAGAAGTCAGAACTCCTTTTTACCCATGGCAAGCACCCTTGTGGTTGGCACGTTGTCCAACGTTCAGTGTAGGAGAAACGAACATTCACCCTGAGGCCCCACCCATTCTTGAGTGCGACGAGGGCATACACACGCATTGTGACCCTCAGCATGAGTCCTGTCCTCTAGTAAGTCCTCTCAGTGGCTGGACCATTAGATGTCATAATGGGCTTGACATGTCCCTAGGCCCCAATTTTTAACCAGATTTCTGATTGCCCAGTCGCCCCTCCCCAGGGCTCTACTCTGGAATCCATCATTTGGTGGGACATCTGAGGTTAAAAAAGAAAAAAACAAAAAAAAAAAAAAAAAAAAAAACGGACTTCTTCCGGCCCACAGAAGGACCGCAAACTCTTTGGACGGGGCCAAACCACCAGAGAGTAAGACTCGTCCATTTCCCATGAAGTCACCCAGAAATTGCACGACCATGAGTGACACGATATCCAGAGACAAAAACTTGAGCAGGAGCCTCACACTCGCCCTTCTTTCAAATCCAGAAGAGTTCTGCTCATGGTCTGTAGATCAGTCCTGCCATACCTATGACCCGAAACATAAGCCGAGTTTGTGTTTTCAGACAACTGTCCAAACAGCCCGGGCCTACACAACCTACAGGCTCAGGCCCCTGGAGCCAAACCTGAGGACTGTACTTGCCCTCTCCAAGGGAATTGTGTGTGCCCATTCCAATGGCCACAACCCTTCTAATAGGATAAACCTCCAAAGTCCCTGATATATCTCAATAGTGGTGGCTTCCCAGGAAAAACAGGGGCAATCTGAGCCCAACTGAGCACCTACCTGCACTCAGACCCATAGACAGATGTCCCCAGAGGTAAAAAGGAAAGAAAAGGCCCCTAGGCACTAATCAGATTCATTGCTTTGTTTTCCAGGCATCTCTCCTCAGAGGCTTGGATTTCAAAAGCAGCATATAGCTGTTTCTTGACTCACCCATCTGAAAACATCTCATCTATACATGGGAAACTTGCACGTTGGAGCTGTGTCAAAGCCTCTGTTTAGGAGAACCCTTTAGGGCCCCAGTGCCACCGCTTCATTCAAAGGTCTCCATAGACACAAGAGTACGTTAGGACGCATCCCCAGGGGTGTCAATTTCAACTCAGCGTCCTCGGTTGCTCCCCACAGATCCAGGAGATCTAACCTGTCTTGTTGCTAGGAGACAATTGGAATGCGAGGTGGGCTACCCAGCCATCCATCCTTAGAACCCTGCTCAGAATCATTGGCCTGGAGCCAAACAACAGGTCTCAATTGTCCTGCAGAAGACTCTCTGCAGTTTGGAGCTTCTCACAACTCCCATCGTGAGAAAACACACATGGCCTCGTGATGCCCCCGTCCAATCATGAAGGGGCTATCAGGGACAGAAACTC
Organism: Mustela nivalis; assembly: GCF_964662115.1. Taxonomy (NCBI): domain Eukaryota; kingdom Metazoa; phylum Chordata; class Mammalia; order Carnivora; family Mustelidae; genus Mustela; species Mustela nivalis. Next base: position 845,165 of record NW_028136309.1, read on the forward strand.
CAACCTGAGCGATCGTCTGATCCTCGCCCTGACTTCAGATGCACGAGATCTCGTTTCAGGTCTGTAGATTGTGCCTGCCATGGCCTCACCCAGAAACCTAAGCCTAGCTTGTGTTCTCAGACTTTTGTCGTCAGACTACTGGCCCACAAGCCCTCCAGTTTGGCAATCCAAACTACAATGCAGCACTCTGCCTGCCCTCCAGAAGAAAATCATTGTCCTCTGGGGCCACCCAGTAATCCCAAATGAGGATCAACCTGCCCCGACCTTGAATGTACCCCCAATACATAGGCTGACCAGGGCACTAATGCCCTTTCTGACACAGCCTGAGCCTGGACCCCCTGGACCCTCCCAGACAGCTGGCCGCACACTGAGCACATCGAGCCGCCGTGGCCTTAGGTCGTCATCTCTTCCCAACCTCGGTTTTCAGGTTTCAGAACCTAGACCTTATCTCCAATCACTGCCCAGGGTTGAAGGTGATGCAGAAATCAGAACTCCTTCCCCATGGCAAGAAACCTTGTGGTTGGCATGTTGTCCAACGTTCAGTGTAGTTGAAACCAGTGTGGCCCATGAGGCCCCGCCCATGCTCGCGGGCCACATTGGTCACAAACACACATTGTGACGCTCAGGCTGAGCCCAGTCCTCAAGTAAGGCCACTCAGTGGCTGGATGAAGAGATAGCATATTGGGCTTGCCTTGCCCCTAGGCCCCAATTTTTAACCATAGTTCGGGTTGTCCCTTCAGTCTTCCCCACGGCTTGGCTTTGGAATTCCTCTTTTGGTGGGACACCTGAGGTAACAAACCTGAAATGAGTTCTCCCATCCCACAGATTGACGAAAAGCAATTGGGAATCGGGCCAAATCCTCAGAGAGGAAGATTCGTCCATGGCCCATGAGGCCTCCCCGACATTCCACGGCCATCGTGATACAAAATCCAGAGACAAAAGCCTGAGCAAGCGCCTCAGACTCGCACTTTCTTCATATCCTGAAGAGTTCTTCTCATGGTTTGTAGATCGGGCCTGCCATACCTACGTCCCCAAACCTAAGCTAAGTTTGTGTTTTCAGACTTCTGTCCTCAAAGTCTTGGGCCCCACACCCTCCAGGCTGGGCCCCTGGAGCCACACATTAGGACTGTGCCTACCAATTCATGGGAATTCTGCCCATTCCATGGTCCAAAATCGTACAAATTAGGAGAAACCTCCAAAGTCCCTGAGGCCATCCCAATAGTATAGGTCGCCCGGAACAAACAAGGGCTGTCTGACACCAGCTGATAATCGACCTCCACTCATACCATAGATGGATGACCCCAGAGAAGAAGATTGAACCAGACAGGACCCTAGGCCATAATAGGATCCATTGCTTTGGGTTACAGGCATGTGTCCTCAAAAGCCTGATTCCAATACGAGCATAGGGGTTTTCCTGAGGCACCCATCAGAACTCATCTCGTCTCCACAAGGAAACCTGTGCATGGGAGCCATTTCCAAAGCTTAGGAGAGTACTTCAGGGTCCCGGTGCCACCGCCCCATTCCAAGGCCCTCATGGACACAAAAACACATTAGGACCCATCCTCAGGAAAGTCCATTTCAACTCAGCCACCCTGGTTGCTCCCGAAGAGCCATCAGATCTAAACTGTCTTGTTGCTAGGAGACAATTGGAATGCGAGGCGGGCTTCCCAGGCATCCATCCGCGAACGGTGCTCTGGAGTCATTCCATATGGGATGTCCTGGAGCTGTCCAACAGGTCTCAATTGTGCTGCAGAAGGAATCCTTGAAGGGGGCATCCCACAACTCCCAACGTGGGAAAACCTCAATGGCCTCGAGATTCCGCTCCCTTCCTGAAGCGGCCATCATGCTCAGAAACTCCAACCTGAGCCAACGTCTGATCCTCGCCCTGACTTCAGATGCATGAGATATAGGTTCAGATCTGCAGGGGGTACCTGCCGTGCCCTTGCCCTGAAACCCAAGTCTAGCTTGTCTACACAGACTTCCGTCCTCACACTCCTGACCCCGAAGCTTTCAAGTTTGGCAATTCCGGGCCCACAATGCAGCACTCTGCCTGCCCTCTAGAAAAAAAATTATTGCCTCATGAGCTGCCCAGGCACCTTAAATGAGGGTAAACCTACACAGCACTCGACTTTACCCAAATTATATAGTCAAACCTGGGCACTAATGCACTATCGAACACAACCTGAGCCCGGACCTCCTGACCAACACCCAGAAAGCTGACCGCACACTGAGCACATAAAACCCGCCATGGCCTTAGGTCATCATCTCTTCCCTACCTCAGTTTTCAGGCTTCAGAACCGAGACCTTATCACCAATCACTGCCCAGGGGTGAGTGTGATGCAGAAGTCAGAACTCCTTTTTACCCATGGCAAGCACCCTTGTGGTTGGCACGTTGTCCAACGTTCAGTGTAGGAGAAACGAACATTCACCCTGAGGCCCCACCCATTCTTGAGTGCGACGAGGGCATACACACGCATTGTGACCCTCAGCATGAGTCCTGTCCTCTAGTAAGTCCTCTCAGTGGCTGGACCATTAGATGTCATAATGGGCTTGACATGTCCCTAGGCCCCAATTTTTAACCAGATTTCTGATTGCCCAGTCGCCCCTCCCCAGGGCTCTACTCTGGAATCCATCATTTGGTGGGACATCTGAGGTTAAAAAAGAAAAAAACAACAAAAAAAAAAAAAAAAAAAAAAACGGACTTCTTCCGGCCCACAGAAGGACCGCAAACTCTTTGGACGGGGCCAAACCACCAGAGAGTAAGACTCGTCCATTTCCCATGAAGTCACCCAGAAATTGCACGACCATGAGTGACACGATATCCAGAGACAAAAACTTGAGCAGGAGCCTCACACTCGCCCTTCTTTCAAATCCAGAAGAGTTCTGCTCATGGTCTGTAGATCAGTCCTGCCATACCTATGACCCGAAACATAAGCCGAGTTTGTGTTTTCAGACAACTGTCCAAACAGCCTGGGCCTACACAACCTACAGGCTCAGGCCCCTGGAGCCAAACCTGAGGACTGTACTTGCCCTCTCCAAGGGAATTGTGTGTGCCCATTCCAATGGCCACAACCCTTCTAATAGGATAAACCTCCAAAGTCCCTGATATATCTCAATAGTGGTGGCTTCCCAGGAAAAACAGGGGCAATCTGAGCCCAACTGAGCACCTACCTGCACTCAGACCCATAGACAGATGTCCCCAGAGGTAAAAAGGAAAGAAAAGGCCCCTAGGCACTAATCAGATTCATTGCTTTGTTTTCCAGGCATCTCTCCTCAGAGGCTTGGATTTCAAAAGCAGCATATAGCTGTTTCTTGACTCACCCATCTGAAAACATCTCATCTATACATGGGAAACTTGCACGTTGGAGCTGTGTCAAAGCCTCTGTTTAGGAGAACCCTTTAGGGCCCCAGTGCCACCGCTTCATTCAAAGGTCTCCATAGACACAAGAGTACGTTAGGACGCATCCCCAGGGGTGTCAATTTCAACTCAGCGTCCTCGGTTGCTCCCCACAGATCCAGGAGATCTAACCTGTCTTGTTGCTAGGAGACAATTGGAATGCGAGATGGGCTACCCTGCCATCCATCCTTAGAACCCTGCTCAGAATCATTGGCCTGGAGCCAAACAACAGGTCTCAATTGTCCTGCAGAAGACTCTCTGCAGTTTGGAGCTTCTCACAACTCCCATCGTGAGAAAACACACATGGCCTCGTGATGCCCCCGTCCAATCATGAAGGGGCTATCAGGGACAGAAACTCCAACCTGAGCGATCGTCTGATCCTCGCCCTGACTTCAGATGCACGAGATCTCGTTTCAGGTCTGTAGATTGTGCCTGCCATGGCCTCACCCAGAAACCTAAGCCTAGCTTGTGTTCTCAGACTTTTGTCGTCAGACGACTGGCCCACAAGCCCTCCAGTTTGGCAATCCAAACTACAATGCAGCACTCTGCCTGCCCTCCAGAAGAAAATCATTGTCCTCTGGGGCCACCCAGTAATCCCAAATGAGGATCAACCTGCCCCGACCTTGAATGTACCCCCAATACATAGGCTGACCAGGGCACTAATGCCCTTTCTGACACAGCCTGAGCCTGGACCCCCTGGACCCTCCCAGACAGCTGGCCGCACACTGAGCACATCGAGCCGCCGTGGCCTTAGGTCGTCATCTCTTCCCAACCTCGGTTTTCAGGTTTCAGAACCTAGACCTTATCTCCAATCACTGCCCAGGGTTGAAGGTGATGCAGAAATCAGAACTCCTTCCCCATGGCAAGAAACCTTGTGGTTGGCATGTTGTCCAACGTTCAGTGTAGTTGAAACCAGTGTGGCCCATGAGGCCCCGCCCATGCTCGCGGGCCACATTGGTCACAAACACACATTGTGACGCTCAGGCTGAGCCCAGTCCTCAAGTAAGGCCACTCAGTGGCTGGATGAAGAGATAGCATATTGGGCTTGCCTTGCCCCTAGGCCCCAATTTTTAACCATAGTTCGGGTTGTCCCTTCAGTCTTCCCCACGGCTTGGCTTTGGAATTCCTCTTTTGGTGGGACACCTGAGGTAACAAACCTGAAATGAGTTCTCCCATCCCACAGATTGACGAAAAGCAATTGGGAATCGGGCCAAATCCTCAGAGAGGAAGATTCGTCCATGGCCCATGAGGCCTCCCCGACATTCCACGGCCATCGTGATACAAAATCCAGAGACAAAAGCCTGAGCAAGCGCCTCAGACTCGCACTTTCTTCATATCCTGAAGAGTTCTTCTCATGGTTTGTAGATCGGGCCTGCCATACCTACGTCCCCAAACCTAAGCTAAGTTTGTGTTTTCAGACTTCTGTCCTCAAAGTCTTGGGCCCCACACCCTCCAGGCTGGGCCCCTGGAGCCACACATTAGGACTGTGCCTACCAATTCATGGGAATTCTGCCCATTCCATGGTCCAAAATCGTACAAATTAAAAGAAACCTCCAAAGTCCCTGAGGCCATCCCAATAGTATAGGTCGCCCGGAACAAACAAGGGCTGTCTGACACCAGCTGATAATCGACCTCCACTCATACCATAGATGGATGACCCCAGAGAAGAAGATTGAACCAGACAGGACCCTAGGCCATAATAGGATCCATTGCTTTGGGTTACAGGCATGTGTCCTCAAAAGCCTGATTCCAATACGAGCATAGGGGTTTTCCTGAGGCACCCATCAGAACTCATCTCGTCTCCACAAGGAAACCTGTGCATGGGAGCCATTTCCAAAGCTTAGGAGAGTACTTCAGGGTCCCGGTGCCACCGCCCCATTCCAAGGCCCTCATGGACACAAAAACACATTAGGACCCATCCTCAGGAAAGTCCATTTCAACTCAGCCACCCTGGTTGCTCCCGAAGAGCCATCAGATCTAAACTGTCTTGTTGCTAGGAGACAATTGGAATGCGAGGCGGGCTTCCCAGGCATCCATCCGCGAACGGTGCTCTGGAGTCATTCCATATGGGATGTCCTGGAGCTGTCCAACAGGTCTCAATTGTGCTGCAGAAGGAATCCTTGAAGGGGGCATCCCACAACTCCCAACGTGGGAAAACCTCAATGGCCTCGAGATTCCGCTCCCTTCCTGAAGCGGCCATCATGCTCAGAAACTCCAACCTGAGCCAACGTCTGATCCTCGCCCTGACTTCAGATGCATGAGATATAGGTTCAGATCTGCAGGGGGTACCTGCCGTGCCCTTGCCCTGAAACCCAAGTCTAGCTTGTCTACACAGACTTCCGTCCTCACACTCCTGACCCCGAAGCTTTCAAGTTTGGCAATTCCGGGCCCACAATGCAGCACTCTGCCTGCCCTCTAGAAAAAAAATTATTGCCTCATGAGCTGCCCTGGCACCTTAAATGAGGGTAAACCTACACAGCACTCGACTTTACCCAAATTATATAGTCAAACCTGGGCACTAATGCACTATCGAACACAACCTGAGCCCAGACCTCCTGACCAACACCCAGAAAGCTGACCGCACACTGAGCACATAAAACCCGCCATGGCCTTAGGTCATCATCTCTTCCCTACCTCAGTTTTCAGGCTTCAGAACCGAGACCTTATCACCAATCACTGCCCAGGGGTGAGTGTGATGCAGAAGTCAGAACTCCTTTTTACCCATGGCAAGCACCCTTGTGGTTGGCACGTTGTCCAACGTTCAGTGTAGGAGAAACGAACATTCACCCTGAGGCCCCACCCATTCTTGAGTGCGACGAGGGCATACACACGCATTGTGACCCTCAGCATGAGTCCTGTCCTCTAGTAAGTCCTCTCAGTGGCTGGACCATTAGATGTCATAATGGGCTTGACATGTCCCTAGGCCCCAATTTTTAACCAGATTTCTGATTGCCCAGTCGCCCCTCCCCAGGGCTCTACTCTGGAATCCATCATTTGGTGGGACATCTGAGGTTAAAAAAGAAAAAAACAAAAAAAAAAAAAAAAAAAAAACGGACTTCTTCCGGCCCACAGAAGGACCGCAAACTCTTTGGACGGGGCCAAACCACCAGAGAGTAAGACTCGTCCATTTCCCATGAAGTCACCCAGAAATTGCACGACCATGAGTGACACGATATCCAGAGACAAAAACTTGAGCAGGAGCCTCACACTCGCCCTTCTTTCAAATCCAGAAGAGTTCTGCTCATGGTCTGTAGATCAGTCCTGCCATACCTATGACCCGAAACATAAGCCGAGTTTGTGTTTTCAGACAACTGTCCAAACAGCCCGGGCCTACACAACCTACAGGCTCAGGCCCCTGGAGCCAAACCTGAGGACTGTACTTGCCCTCTCCAAGGGAATTGTGTGTGCCCATTCCAATGGCCACAACCCTTCTAATAGGATAAACCTCCAAAGTCCCTGATCCATCTCAATAGTGGTGGCTTCCCAGGAACAACAGGGGCAATCTGAGCCCAACTGAGCACCTACCTGCACTCAGACCCATAGACAGATGTCCCCAGAGGTAAAAAGGAAAGAAAAGGCCCCTAGGCACTAATCAGATTCATTGCTTTGTTTTCCAGGCATCTCTCCTCAGAGGCCTGGATTTCAAAAGCAGCATATAGCTGTTTCTTGACTCACCCATCAAAAAACATCTCATCTACACATGGGAAACTTGCACGTTGGAGCTGTGTCGAAGCCTCTGTTTAGGGGAACCCTTTAGGGCCCCAGTGCCACCGCTTCATTCCAAGGTCTCCATAGACACAAAAGCACGTTAGGTCCCATCCGTAGGGGTGTCCATTTCAACTCAGCGTCCTCGGTTGCTCCCCACAGATTCAGGAGATCTAACCTGTCTGGTTGCTAGGAGACAATTGGAATGCGAGGTGGGCTACCCAGCCATCCATCCTTAGAACCCTGCTCAGAATCATTGGCCTGGAGCCAAACAACAGGTCTCAATTGTCCTGCAGAAGACTCTCTGCAGTTTGGAGCTTCTCACAACTCCCATCGTGGGAAAACACCCATGGCCTCGTGATGCCCCGCCCATTCATGTAGGGGCCATCAGGCACAGAAACTCCAAACTGAGCGATCGTCTGATCCTCGCCCTGACTTCAGATGCATGAGATCTCGATTCAGTTCTGTAGATTTTGCCTGCCATGGCCTCACCCAGAAACCTAAGTATAGCTTGTGTTCTCAGACTTTTGTCGTCAGACTACTGGCACACAAGCCCTCCAATTTGGCAATCCAGAACTACAATGCAGCACTCTGCCGGCCCTCCAGAAGAAAAACATTGTCCTCTGGGGCTACCCAGAAACCCCAAATGAGGATCAACCTGCACCGACCATGGCTGTACCCCAAAAACATAGGCTGACCATGGCATTATGCTCTTTCTGACACAGCCTGAGCCTGGACCCCTTGGATCCTCCCAGACAGCTGGCCGCACACTGAGCACATCCAGCCGCCGTGGCCTTAGGTCGTCATCTCTTCCCAACCTCGGTTTTCATTTTTCAGAACCGAGACCTTATCTCCAATCACTGCCCAGGGTTGAAGGTGATGCAGAAATCAGAACTCCTTCCCCATGGCAAGAAACCTTGTGGTTGGCATGTTGTCCAACGTTCAGTGTAGTTGAAACCAGTGTGGCCCATAAGCCCCGCCCATGCTCGCGGGCCACATTGGTCACAAACACACATAGTGACGCTCAGGCTGAGCCCAGTCGTCAAGTAAGGCCACTCAGTGGATGGATGAAGAGATAGCATATTGGGCTTGCCTTGCCCCTAGGCCCCAATTTTTAACCATAGTTCGGGTTGTCCCTTCAGTCTTCCCCACGGCTTGGCTTTGGAATTCCTCTTTTGGTGGGACACCTGAGGTAACAAACCTGGAATGAGTCCTCCCATCCCACAAATTGACGAAAAGCAATTGGGAATCGGGCCAAATCCCCAGAGAGGAAGATTCGTCCATGGCCCATGAGGCCTCCCCGACATTCCACGGCCATCTCTGATACAAAATCCAGAGACAAAAGCCTGAGCAAGCGCCTCAGACTCGCACTTTCTTCATATCCTGAAGAGTTCTTCTCATGGTTTGTAGATCGGGCCTGCCATACCTACGTCCCCAAACCTAAGATGAGTTTGTGTTTTCAGACTTCTGTCCTCAAAGTCTTGGACCACACAACCTCCAGGCTGGGCCCTGGAGCCACACATAAGGACTGTGCCTACCAATCCATGGTCCAAAATCGTACAAATTAGGAGAAACCTCCAAAGTCCCCGAGGCCATCCCAATAGTGTAGGTCACCCGGAACAAACAAGGGCTGTCTGACACCAGCTGATAATCGACCTCCACTCATACCATAGATGGATGTCCCCAGAGAAGAAGATTGAACCAGACAGGACCCTAGGCCATAATAGGATCCATTGCTTTGGGTTACAGGCATGTGTCCTCAAAAGCCTGATTCCAATACGAGCATAGGGGTTTTCCTGAGCCACCCATCAGAACTCATCTCGTCTCCACAAGGAAACCTGTGCATGGGAGCCATGTCCAAAGCTTAGGAGAGTACTTCAGGGTCCCGGTGCCACCGCCCCATTCCAAGGCCCTCATGGACACAAAAACACATTAGGACCCATCCTCAGGAAAGTCCATTTCAACTCAGCCACCCTGGTTGCTCCCGAAGAGCCATCAGATCTAAACTGTCTTGTTGCTAGGAGACAATTGGAATGCGAGGCGGGCTTCCCAGGCATCCATCCGCGAACGGTGATCTGGAGTCATTCCATATGGGATGTCCTGGAGCTGTCCAACAGGTCTCAATTGTGCCGCAGAAGGAATCCTTGAAGGGGGCATCCCACAACTCCCAACGTGGGAATACCTCAATGGCCTCGAGATTTCGCTCCCTTCATGAAGCGGTCGTCATGCTCAGAAACTCCAACCTGAGCCAACGTCTGATCCTCGCCCTGACTTCAGATGCATGAGATATTGGTTCAGATCTGCAGGGGGTACCTGCCGTGCCCTGCCCTGAAACCCAAGTCTAGCTTGTCTTCTCAGACTTCCGTACTCACACTCCTGACCCCGAAGCCCTCAAGTTTGGCAATACCGGACGCACAATGCAGCACTCTGCCTGCCCTCTAGAAAAAAAATTATTGCCTCATGAGCTGCCCAGGCACCTTAAATGAGGGTAAACCTACACAGCACTCGACTTTACCCAAATTATATAGTCTAACCTGGGCACTAATGCACTGTCGAACACAACCTGAGCCCGGACCTCCTGACCAACACCCAGAAAGCTGACCGCACTCTGAGCACATAAAACCCGCCATGGCCTTAGGTCATCATCTCTTCCCTACCTCAGTTTTCAGGCTTCAGAACCGAGACCTTATCTCCAATCACTGCCCAGGGGTGAGTGTGATGCAGAAGTCAGAACTCCTCCTCACCCATGGCAAGAACCCTTGTGGTTGGCACGTTGTCCAACGTTCAGTGTAGGAGAAACGAGCATTCACCCTGAGGCCCCGCCCATTCTTGAGTGCGACGAGGGCATAGACACGCATTGTGACCCTCACCATGAGTCCTGTCCTCTAGTAAGTCCTCTCAGTTGCTGGACCATTAGATGTCATAATGGGCTTGACATGTCCCTAGGCCCCAATTTTAACCAGATTTCTGATATTCCAGTCGCCCCTCACCAGGGCTCGACTACCGAATCCATCTTTTGGTGGGACAACCGAGGTTAAAAAAGAAAACAACAACAACAACAACAACAAAAAACGGACTTCTTCCAGCCCACAAAATGACCCCAAACTCTTTGGACGGGGCCAAACCCCCAGAGAGTAAGACTCGTCCATTTCCCATGAAGTCACCCAGAAATTCCACGACCATGAGTGACACGATATCCAGAGACAAAAACTTGAGCAGGAGCCTCACACTCGCCCTTCTTTCAAATCCCGAAGTGTTCTCCTCATGGTCTGTAGATCAGTCCAGCCATACCTATGACCTGAAACATAAGCCCAGTTTGTGTTTTCAGACAACTGTCCAAACAGCCCTGGCCTACACAACCTACAGGCTCAGGCCCCTGGAGCCAAACCTGAGGACTGTACTTGCCCTCTCCAAGGGAATTGTGTGTGCCCATTCCAATGGCCACAACCCTTCTAATAGGATAAACATCCAAAGTCCCTGATCCATCTCAATAATGGTGACTTCCCAGGAAAAACAGGGGCAATCAGAGCCCAACTAAGCACCTACCTGCCCTCAGACCCATAGACAGATATCCCCAGAGGTAAAAAGGAAAGAACAGGCCCCTAGGCACTAATCAGATCCATTGCTTTGGTTTCCAGGCATCTCTCCTCAGAGGCCTGGATTTCAAAAGCAGCATATAGCTGTTTCTTGACTCACCCATCAGAAAACATCTCATCTACACATGGGAAACTTGCACGTTGGAGCTGTGTCAAAGCCTCTGTTTAGGAGAACACTTTAGGGCCCCAGTGCCACCGCTTCATTCCAAGGTATCCATAGACACAAAAGCAGGTTAGGACCCATCCCCAGGGGTGTCCATTTCAACTCAGCGTCCTCGGTTACTCCCCACAGATCCAGGAGATCTAACCTGTCTTGTTGCTAGGAGACAATTGGAATGCGAGGTGGGCTACGCAGCCAACCATCCTTAGAACCCTGCTCAGAATCATTGGCCTGGAGCCAAACAACAGGTCTCAATTGTCCTGCAGAAGACTCTCTGCAGTTTGGAGCTTCTCACAACTCCCATCGTGGGAAAACACCCATGGCCTCGTGATGCCCCGCCCATTCATGAAGGGGCCATCAGGGACAGAAACTCCAACCTGAGCGATCATCTGATCCTCGCCCTGACTTCAGATGCACCAGATCTCGATTCAGATCTATAGATTGTGCCTGCCATAGCCTCACCCAGAAACCTAAGCCTAGCTTGTGTTCTCAGACTTTTGTCGTCAGACTACTGGCCCACAAGCCCTCCAGTTTGGCAATCCAGAACTACAATGCAGCACTCTGCCGGCCCTCCAGTAGATAAACATTGTCCTCTGGGGCTACCCAGTAACCCCAAATGAGGATCAACCTGCACCGACCTTGGCTGTACCCCAAATACATAGGCTGACCAGGGCACTAATGCCCTTTCTGACACAGCCTGAGCCCGGACCCCCTGGCCCCTCCCAGACAGCTGGCCGCACACTGAGCACATCGAGCCGCCATGGCCTTAGGTCGTCATCTCTTCCCAACCTCGGTTTTCAGGTTTCAGCACCTAGACATTATCTCCAATCACTGCCCAGGGTTGAAGGTGATGCAGAAATCAGAACTCCTTCCCCATGGCAAGAAACCTTGTGGTTGACATGTTGCCCAACATTCAGTGTAGTTGAAACCAGTGTGGCCCATGAGGCCCCGCCCATGCTCGTGGGCCACATTGGTCACAAACACACATTGTGACGCTCAGGCTGAGCCCATTCCTCAAGTAAAGCCACTCAGTGGCTGGATGAAGAGATAGAATATTGGGCTTGCCATGCCGCTAGGCCCCAATTTATAATCATAGCTCGGGTTGTCCCTTCAGTCTTCTCCAAGGCTTGGCTTTGGAAATCCTCTATTGGTGGGACACCTGAGGTAACAAACCTGAAAGGAGACTTCCCATCTCATAGATTGAAGAAAAGCAATAGGGAATCAGGCCAAATCCTCAGAGAGGAAGATTCATCCATGGCCCATGAGGCCTCCCCGACATTCCACGGCCATCGCTGATACAAAATCCAGAGACAAAAGCCTGACCAAGCGCCTCAGACTCGTACTTTCTTCATATCCTGAAGAGTTCTTCTCATGGTTTGTCGATCGGGCCTGCCATACCTACGTCCCCAAACCTAAGCTGAGTTGGTGTTTTCAGACTTCGGTCCTCAAAGTCTTGGGCCCCACAGCCTCCATGCTGGGCCCCTGGAGCCACACATTAGGACTGTGCCTTCCAATCCATGGGAACTCTGCCCATTCCATGGTCCAAAATCGTACAAATTAGGAGAAACCTCCAAAGTCCCTGAGGCCATCCCAATAGTGTAGGTCGACTGGAACAAACAAGGGCTGTCTGACACCAGCTGATAATCGACCTCCACTCATACCATAGATGGATGTCCCCAGAGAAGAAGATTGAACCAGACAGGACCCTAGGCCATAATAGGATCCATTGCTTGGGGTTACAGGCATGTGTCCTCAAAAGCCTGATTCCAATACGAGCATAGGGGTTTTCCTGAGGCACCCATCAGAACTCATCTCGTCTCCACAAGGAAACCTGTGCATGGGAGCCATGTCCAAAGCTTAGGAGAGTACTTCAGGGTTCCGGTGCCACCGCCCCATTCCAAGGCCCTCATGGACACAAAAACACATTAGGACCCATCCTCAGGAAAGTCCATTTCAACTCAGCCACCCCGGTTGCTCCGGCAGAGCCATCAGATCTAAACTGTCTTGTTGCTAGGAGACAATTGGAATGCGAGGCGGGCTTCCCAGGCATCCATCCGCGAACGGTGCTCTGGAGTCATTCCATATGGGATGTCCTAGAGCTGTCCAACAGGTCTCAATTGTCCCGCAGGAGGAATCCTTGAAGGGGGTCTCCAACAACTCCCAACGTGGGAAAACCTCAATGGCCTCGAGATTCCGCTCCCTTCCTGAAGCGGCCGTCATGCTCAGAAACTCCAACCTGAGTCACCGTCTGATTCTCACGCTGACTTCAGATGCATGAGATATTGGTTCAGATCTGCAGGGGGTACCTGCCGTGCCCTCGCCCTGAAACCCAAGTCTAGCTTGTCCTCTCAGACTTCCGTCCTCACACTCCTGGCCCCGAAGCCCTCAAGTTTGGCAATTCCGGACCCACAATGCAGCACTCTGCCTGCCCTCTAGAAAAAAAATTATTGCCTCATGAGCTGCCCAGGCACCTTAAATGAGGGTAAACCTACACAGCACTCGACTTTACCCAAATTATATAGTCTAACCTGGGCACTAATGCACTGTCGAACACAACCTGAGCCCGGACATCCTGACCAACACCCAGAAAGCTGACCGCACTCTGAGCACATAAAACCCGCCATGGCCTTAGGTCATCATCTCTTCCCTACCTCAGTTTTCAGGCTTCAGAACCGAGACCTTATCTCCAATCACTGCCCAGGGGTGAGTGTGATGCAGAAATCAGAACTCCTCCTTACCCATGGCAAGAACCCTTGTGGTTGGCACGTTGTCCAACGTTCAGTGTAGGAGAAACCAGCATTCACCCTGAGGCCCCGCCCATTCTTGAGTGCGACGAGGGCATACACACGCAATGTGACCCTCAGTATGAGTCCTGTCCTCTAGTAAGTCCTCTCAGTGGCTGGAACTTTAGATGTCATAATGGGCTTGACATGTCCCTAGGCCCCAATATTTAACCAGATTTCTGACTGTCCAGTCGCCCCTCCCCAGGTCTCTACTCTGGAATGCCTCATTTGGTGGGACACCTGAGGTTAAAAAAGAAAACAACAACAACAACAACAAAAAAAAAAACGGACTTCTTCCAGCCCACAGAATGACCCCAATCTCTTTGGACGGGGCCAAACCACCAAAGAGTAAGACTCGTCCATTTCCCATAAAGTCACCCAGAAATTTCACGACCATGAGTGACACGATATCCAGAGACAAAAACTTGAGCAGAGCCTCACACTTGCCCTTCTTTCAAATCCCGAAGAGTTCTCCTCATGGTCTGTAGATCAGTCCTGCCATACCTATGACCCGAAACATAAGCCGAGTTTGTGTTTTCAGACAACTGTCCAAAGAGCCCTGGCCTACACAACCTACAGGCTCAGGCCCCTGGAGCCAAACCTGAGGACTGTACTTGCCCTCTCCAAGGGAATTGTGTGTGCCCATTCCAATGGCCACAACCCTTCTAATAGGATAAACCTCCTAAGACCCTGATCCATCTCAAAAGTGGTGGCTTCCCAGGTAAAACAGGGGCAATCTGAGCCCAAATGAGCACCTACCTGAACTCAGACACATAGACAGATGTCCCCAGAGGTAAAAAGGAATGAACAGGCCCCTAGGCACTAATCAGATCCATTGCTTTGGTTTCCAGGCATCTCTCCTCAGAGGCCTGGATTTCAAAAGCAGCATATAGCTGTTTCTTGACTCACCCATCAGAAAACATCTCATCTACACATGGGAAACTTGCACGTTGGAGCTGTGTCAAAGCCTCTGTTTAGGAGAACCTTTTAGGGCACCAGTGCCACCTCTTCATTCCTAGGTCTCCATAGACACAAAAGCACATTAGGACCCATCCTTAGTGGTGTCCATTTCAACTCAGCGTCCTCGGTTGCTCCCCACAGATCCAGGAGATCTAACCTGTCTTGTTGCTAGGAGACAATTGGAATGCGAGGTGGGCTACGCAGCCATCCATCCTTAGAACCCTGCTCAGAATCATTGGCCTGGAGCCAAGCAACAGGTCTCAATTGACCTGCAGAAGACTCTCTGCTCTTTGGAGCTTCTCACAACTCCCATCGTGGGAAAACCCCAATGGCCTCGTGATGCCCCCCCCATTCATGAAGGGGCCATCAGGGACTGAAACTCCAACCTGAGCGATCGTCTGATCCTCGCCCTGACTTCAGATGCACGAGATCTCGATTCAGGTCTGTAGATTGTTTCTGCCATGGCCTCACCCAGAAACCTAAGCCTACCTTGTGTTCTCAGACATTTGTCGTCAGACTACTGGCCCACAAGCCCTCCAATTTGGCAATCCAGAACTACAATGCAGCACTCTGCCTGCCCTCCAGAAGAAAAACATTGTCCTCTGGGGCTACCCAGCAACAGCAAATGAGGATCAACCTGCACCGACCTTGACTGTACCCCAAATACATAGGCTGACCAGGGCACTAATGCCCTTTCTGACACAGCCTGAGCCTGGACTCCCTGGCCCGTCCCAGAGAGCTGGCCGCACACTGAACACATCGACCCTTCGTGGCCTTAGGTCGTCATCTCTTCCCAACCTCGGTTTCCAGGTTTCAGAACCTAGACCTTATCTCCACTCACTGCCCAAGGATGAAGGTGATGCAGAAATCACAACTCCTTCCCCATGGCAAGAAACCTTGTGGTTGGCATGTTGTCCAACATTCAATGTGTTTGAAACCAGTGTGGCCCATGTGGCCCTGCCCATGCTCGCGGGCCACATTGGCCCCAACAACATTTTAACCCTCAGGCTGAACCCAGTCCTCAAGTAAGGCCACTCAGTGGCTGGATGAAGAGATAGCATATTGGGCTTGCCATGCCCCTAGGCCCCAATTTTTAACCATAGTTCGGTTGTCCCTTCAGTCTTCCCCACGGCTTTGCTTTGGAATTCCTCTTTTGGTGGGACACCTGAGGTAACAAACCTGAAATGAGTCCTCCCATCCCACAGATTGACGAAAAGCAATTGGGAATCGGGCCAAATCCTCAGAGAGGAAGATTCGTCCATGGCCCATGAGGCCTCCCCAACATTCCACGGCCATCGCTGATACAAAATCCAGAGACAAAAGCCTGAGCAAGCGCCTCAGACTCGCAATTTCTTCATATCCTGAAGAGTTCTTCTCATGGTTTGTCGATCGGGCCTACCATACCTACGTCCCCAAACCTAAGCTGAGTTTGTGTTTTCAGACTTCTGTCCTCAAAGTCGTGGGCCACACACCCTCCAGGCTGGGCGCCTGGCGCCACACATTAGGACTGTGCCTAACAATCCATGGGAATTCTGCCCATTCCAGGTTCAAAAATCGTAACAAATTAGGAGAAACCTCCAAAGTCCCTGAGTCCATCCCAATAGTGTAGGTCACCCGGAACAAACAAGGGCTGTCTGACACCAGCTGATAATCGACCTCCACTCATACCATAGATGGATGTCCCCAGAGAAGAAGATTGAACCAGACAGGTCCCTAGGCCATAATAGGATCCATTGCTTTGGGTTACAGGCATGTGTCCTCAAAAGCCTGATACCAATACGAGCATAGGGGTTTTCCTGAGGCACCCATCAGAACTCATCTCGTCTCCACAAGGAAACCTGTGCATGGGAGCCATGTCCAAAGCTTAGGAGTGTATTTCAGGGTGCCGGTGCCACGCCCCATTCCAAGGCCCTCATGGACACAAAAACACATTAGGACCCATCCTCAGGAAAGTCCATTTCAACTCAGCCACCCTGGTTGCTCCGGCAGAGCCATCAGATCTAAACTGTCTTGTTGCTAGGAGACAAGTGGAATGCGAGGCGGGCTTCCCAGGTATCCATCCGCGAACGGTGCTCTGGAGTCATTCCATATGGGATGTCCTGGAGCTGTCCAACATTTCTCAATTGTCCCGCAGAAGGAATCCTGGAAGGGGGCATCCCACAACTCCCAACGTGGGAAAACCTCAATGGCCTCATGATTCCGCTCCCTTCATGAAGCGGCCATCATGCACAAAAAATCCAACCTGAGCCAACGTCTGATCCTCGCCCTGACTTCAGATGCATGAGATATTGGTTCAGATCTGCAGGGGGTACCTGCCATGACCTCGCTTTGAAACAGAAGTCAAGCTTGTCTTCTCAGAATTCTGTCCTCACACTCCTGGCCCCGAAGCCCTCAAGTTTGGCAATTCCGGACCCACAATGCAGCACTCTGCCTGCCCTCTAGAAAAAAAATTATTGCCTCATGAGCTGCCTAGGCACCTTAAATGAGGGTAAAACTACACAGCACTCGACGTTACCCAAATTATACAGTCTAACCTGGGCACTAATGCACTGTCGAACATAACCTGAGCCCAGACCTCCTGACCAACACCAAGTAAGCTGACCGCACACTGAGCACATAAAACCCTCCATGCCCTTAGGTCATCATCTCTTCCCTACCTCAGTTTTCAGGCTTCAGAACCGAGACCTTATCTCCAATCACTGCCCAGGGGTGAGTGTGATGCAGAAATCAGAACTCCTCCTTACACATGGCAAGAATCCTTGTGGTTGGCACGTTGTCCAACGTTCAGTGTAGGAGAAACCAGCATTCACCCTGAGGCCCCGCCCATTCTTGAGTGCGACGAGGGCATACACACGCATTGTGACCCTCAGCATGAGTCCTGTCCTCTAGTAAGTCCTCTCCTTGGCTGGACAATTAGATGTCATAATGGGCTTGATATGTCCCTAGGCCCCAATTTTTAAATAGATTTCTGATTATCCCGTCGCCCCTCCCCAGGGCTCTACTCTGGAATCCCTCATTTAGTGGGACACCTGAAGTTAAAAAAGAAAACAACAACAACAACAACAAAAACTGACTTCTTCCAGCCCACAGAATGACATCAAACTCTTTGGACGGGGCCAAACCACAAGAGAGTAAGACTCGTCCATTTCCCATGAAGTCACCCAGAAATTCCACGATCATGAGTGACACGATTACCAGAGACAAAAACTTGAGAAGGAGCCTCACACTCGCTCTTCTTTCAAATCCAGAAGAGTTCTCCTCATGGTCTGTAGATCAGTTCTGCCATACCTATGACCCGAAACATAAGCCGAGTTTGTGTTTTCAGACAACTGTCCAATCAGCCCTGGCCTACACAACCTACAGGCTCAGGCCCCTGGAGCCAAACCTGAGGACTGTACTTGCCCTCTCCAAGGGAATTGTGTGTGTCCATTCCAATGGCCACAACCCTTCTAATAGGATAAACCTCCAAAGTCCCTGATCCATCTCAATAGTGGTGGCTTCCCAGGAAAAACAGGGGCAATCTGAGCCCAAATGAGCACCTACCTGCACTAAGACCCATAGACAGATGTCCCCAGAGGTAAAAAGGAAAGAACAGGCCCCTAGGCACTAATCAGATCCATTGCTTTGTTTTCCAGGCATCTCTCCTCAGAGGCCTGGATTTCAAAAGCAGCATATAGCTGTTTCTTGACTCACCCATCAGAAAACATCTCATCTACACATGGGAAACTTGCACGTTGGAGCTGTGTCAAAGCCTCTGTTTAGGAGAACCCTTTAGGGCCCCAGTGCCACCGCTTCATTCCAAGGTCTCCAAAGACACAAAAGCACATTCGGACCCATCCCCAGGGGTGTCCATTTCAACTCAGCATCCTCGGTAGCTCCCCACAGATCCAGGAGATCTAAACTGTCTTGTTGCTTGGAGACAATTGGAATGCGAGGTGGGCTACGCAGCCATCCATCCTTAGAACCCTGCTCAGAATCATTGGCCTGGAGCCAAACAACAGGTCTCAATTGTCCTGCCGAAGACTCTCTGCAGTTTGGAGCTTTTCACAACTCCCATTGTGGGAAAACACCCATGGACTCGTGATGCCCCCGCCCATTCATGAAGGGGCCATCAGGGACAGAAACTCCAACCTGAGCGATCGTCGGATCCTCGCCCTGACTTCAGATGCATGAGATATTGGTTCAGATCTGCAGGGGGTACCTGCCGTGCTCTCACCCTTAAACCCAAGTCTAGCTTTTCTTCTGAGACTTCCGTCCTCACACTCCTGGCGCCGAAGCCCTCAAGTTTGGCAATTCCGGACCCACATGCAGCACTCTGCCTGCCCTCTAGAAAAAAAATTATTGCCTCTTGAGCTTCCCAGGCACCTTAAATGAGGGTAAACCTACACAGCACTCGACTTTACCCAAATTATATAATCTAACCTGGGCACTAATGCACTGTTGAACACAACCTGAGCCCGGACCTCCTGACCAACACCCAGAAAGCTGACCGCACACTGAGCACATAAACCCCGCCATGGCCTTAGGTCCTCCTCTCTTCCCTACCTCAGTTTTCAGGCTTCAGAACCGAGACCTTAGCTCCAATCACTGCCCAGGGGTGAGTGTGATGCAGAAATCAGAACTCCTCCTTACCCATGGCAAGAACCCTTGTGGTTGGCACGTTGTCCAACGTTCAGTGTAGGAGAAACCAGCATTCACCCTGAGGCCCCGCCCATTCTTGAATGCGACGAGGGCATACACACGCATTGTGACCCTCAGCATGAGTCCTGTCCTCTAGTAAGTCCTCTTAGTGGCTGGACCATTAGATATCATAATGGGCTTGACATGTCCCTAGGCCCCAATTTTTAACCAGATTTCTGATTGTCCAGTCGCCCCTCGCCAGGGCTCTACTCTGGAATCCCTCATTTGGTGGGACACCTGAGGTTAAAAAAGAAAACAACAACTACAAAAAAAAAACGGACTTTTTCCAGCCCACAGAATGACCCCAAACTCTTTGGACGGGGCCAAACCACCAAAGACTAAGACTCGTCCATTTCCCATAAAGTCACCCAGAAATTCCACGACCATGAGTGACTCGATATCCAGAGACAAAAACTGAGCAGGAGCCTCACACTCGCCCTTCTTTCAAATCCCGAAGAGTTCTCCTCAAGGTATGTAGGTCTGTCCTGCCATACCTAACCCGAAACATAAGCCGAGTTTGTGTTTTCAGACAACTGTCCAAACAGCCCTGGCCTACACAACCTACAGGCTCAGGTCCCTGGAGCCAAACCTGAGGACTGTACTTGCCCTCTCCAAGGGAATTGTGTGTGTCCATTCCAATGGCCACAACCCTTCTAATAGGATAAACCTCCAAAGTCCTGATCCATCTCCATAGTGGTGGCTTCCCAGGAAATATAGGGGCAATCTGCACCAACTGAGCACCTACCTGCACTCAGACCCATAGACAGAGGTCCCCAGAGGTAAAAAGGAAAGAACAAGACCCTAGGCTCTAATAAGATCCATTGCTTTGGTTTCCAGGCATCTCTCCACAGAGGCCTGGGTTTCAAAAGCAGCATATAGCTGTTTCTTGACTCACCCATCAAAAAACATCTCATCTACACATGGGAAACTTGCACGTTCGAGCTGTGTCAAAGCCTCTGTTTAGGAGAACCCTTTAGGGCCCCAGTGCCACCGCTTCATTCCAAGGTCTCCATAGTCAAAAAAGCACGTTAGGACCCATCCCCAAGGGTGTCCATTTCAACTGAGCGTCCTCGGTTCCTCCCCACATCCAGGAGATCTATCCTGCCTTGTTGCTAGGAGACTATTGGAATGTGAGGTGGGCTACCCAGCCATCCATCCTTAGAACCCTGCTCAGATACATGGGCCTGGAGCCAAACAACAGGTCTCAATTGTCCTGCAGAAGACTCTCTGCAGTTTGGAGATTCTAAAAACTCCCATCGTGGGAAAAACCCCATGGCCTCGTGTTGCTCCCCCATTCATGAAGGGGCCATCAGGGACAGAAATTCCAACCTGAGCGATCGTCAGATCCTCGCCCTGACTTCAGATGCACGAGATCTTGATTCAGGTCTGTAGATTGTGCCTGACATGGCCTCACCCAGAAACCTAAGCCTAGCTTGTGTTCTCAGACTTTAGTCATCAGACTACTGGCTCACAAGCCCTCCAGTTTGGCAATCCAAAACTACAATACAGCACCCTGCCTGCCCCCCAGAAGAAAAACATTGTCCTCTGGGTCTACCCAGTAACCCCAAGCGAGGATCAACCTGCACCTAACTTGGCTGTACCCCAAATACATAGGCTGACCAGGGCACTAATGCCCTTTCTGACGCAGCCTGAGCCTGGACCCCCTGGCACCTCCCAGACAGCTGGCCGCACTCTGAGCACATTGAGCCACCATGGCCTTAGGTCGTCAACTCTTCCCAACCTCGGTTTTCAGGTTTCAGAACCTAGACCTAAACTCCAATCACTGCCGAGGATTGAAGGCGATGCAGAAATCAGAAATCCATCCCCATGGCAAGAAAGCTTATGGTTGGCACGTTGTCCAACGTTCAGTGTAGTAAAACCAGAATGGCCAATGAGGCCCCACCCATGCTCGCGGGGCACATTGGTCACAAACACACTTTGTGACCCTCAGCCTGAGCCCAGTCCTCAAGTAAGGCCACTCAGTGGCTGGATGAAGAGATGGCATATTGGCCTTGCCATGCCCCTAGGCCCCAATTTTTAACCATAGTTCGAGGTGTCCCTTCAGTCTTCCCCAAGGCTTGGCTTTGGAATTCCTCTTTTGGTGGGACACCTGAGGTAACAAAACAGAAATGAGTCCTCCCATCCCACAGATTGACGAAAAGCAATTGCGAATCGGGCGAAATCCTCAGAGAGGAAGATTCGTCCATGGCCCATGAGGCCTCCCCGACATTCCACGGCCATCGCTGATTCAAAATCCAGAGACAAAAGCCAGAGCAAGCTCCTTAGACTCGCACTTTCTTCATATCCTGAAGAGTTCTTCTCATGGTTTATAGATCGGGCCTGCCATACCTACGTCCCCAAACCCTAGCTGAGTTTGTGTTTTCAGACTTCTGTCCTCAAAGTCTTGGGCCACACACTCTCCAGGCTGGGCCCCTGGAGCCTCACATTAGGACTGTGCCTACCAATCCATGGAAATTCTGCCCATTGCATGGTCCAAAATCGTACAAGTTAGGAGAAACCTCCAAAGTCCCTGAGGCCATCCCAATAGTGTAGGTGGCCCGGAACAAACAAGGGCTGTCTGACACCAGCTGAAAATCGACCTCCACTCATACCATAGATGGATGTCCCCAGAGAAGAAGATTGAACCAGACAGGTCCCTAGGCCATAATAGGATCCATTGCTTTGGGTTACAGGCATGTGTCCTCAAAAGCCTGATTCCAATACGAGCATAGGGGTTTTCCTGAGGCACCCATCAGAACTCATCTCGTCTCCACAAGGAAACCTGTGCATGGGAGCCATGTCCAAAGCTTAGGAGAGTACTTCAGGGTCCCGGTGCCACCGCCCCATTCCAAGGCCCTCATGGACACAAAAACACATTAGGACCCATCCTCAGGAAAGTCCATTTCAACTCAGCCACACTGGTTGCTCCCGAAGAGCCATCAGATCTAAACTGTCTTGTTGCTAGGAGACAATTGGAATGCGAGGCGGGCTTCCCAGGCATCCATCGCGACGGTGCTCTGGAGTCATTCCATATGGGATGTCCTGGAGCTGTCCAACAGGTCTCAATTGTCCCGCAGAAGGAATCCTGGAAGGGGGCATCCCACAACTCCCAACGTGGGAAAACCTCAATGGCCTCGAGATTCCGCTCCCTTCATGAAGCGGCCGTCATGCTCAGAAACTCCACCCTGAGCCAACGTCTGATCATCGCCCTGACTTCAGATGCATGAGATATTGGTTCAGATCTGCAGGGGGTACCTGCCGTGCCCTCGCCCTGAAACCCAAGTCTAGCTTGTCTTCTCAGACTTCCGTCCTCACACTCCTGGCCCCGAAGCCCTCACGTTTGGCAATTCCGGACCCACAATGCAGCATTCTGCCTGCCCTCTAGAAAAAAAATTATTGCCTCATGAGCTGACCAGGCACCTTAAATGAGTGTAAACCTACACAGCACTCGACTTTACCCAAATTATATAGTCTAACCTGGGCACTAATGCACTGTCGAATACTTCCTGACCCGGGACCTCCTGACCAACACCCAGAAAGCTGACCGCACACTGAGCACATGAAACCCGCCATGGTCTTAGGTAATCATCTCTTCCCTACCTCAGTTTTCAGGCTTCAGAACCGAGACCTTATCTCCAATCACTGCCCAGGGGTGAGTTTGATGCAGAAATCAGAAGTCCTCCTTACCCATGGCAAGAATCCTTGTGGTTGGCACGTTGTCAAACGTTCAGTGTAGGAGAAACCAGCATTCACCCTGAGGCCCCGCCCATTCTTGAGTGCGAGGAGGGCATACACACGCATTGTGACCCTCAGCATGAGTCCTGTTCTCTAGTAAGTGCTCTCAGTGGCTGGACCATTAGATGTCATAATGGACTTGACATGTCCCTAGGCCCCAATTTTTAACCAGATTTCTGATTGTCCAGGCGCCCCTCCCCAGGGCTCGACTCTGGAATCCCTCATTTGGTTGGAGACCTGAGTTTAAAAAAGAAAAAACAACAACAACAACAAAAAACGGACTTCTTCCAGCCTACAGATTGACCCCAAACTCTTTGGACTGGGCCAAAGCACCAAAGAGTAAGTCTCGTCCATTTCCCATGAAGTCACCCAGAAATTCCACGACCATGAGTGACACGATATCCAGAGACACAAAGTTGAGCTGGAGCCTCACACTCGCCCTTCTTTCAAATCCCGAAGAGTTCTCCTCATGGTCTGTAGATCAGTCCTGCCATACCTATGACCCGAAATATAAGACGAGTTTGTGTTTTCAAACAACTGTCCAAACAGCCCTGGCCTACACAACCTACAGGCTCAGGCCCCTGGAGCCAAACCTGAGGACTGTACTTGCCCTCTCCAAGGGAATTGTGTGTGTCCATTCCAATGGCCACAACCCTTCTAATAGGATAAACCTCCAAAGTCCCTGATCCATCTCAATAGAGGTGGCTTCCCAGGAAAAACAGGGGCAATCTGAGCCCAACTGAGCACTTACCTGCCCTCAGACCCAAAAAAAAGATGTCCCCAGAGGTATGAAGGAAAGAACAGGCCCCTAGGCACTAATCAGATCCATTGCTTTGGTTTCCAGGCATCTCTCCTCAGAGGCCTGGATTTCAAAAGCAGCATATAGCTGTTTCTTGACTCACCCATCAGAAAACATCTCATCTACACATGAGAAACTTGCACGTTGGAGCTGTGTCAAAGCCTCTGTTTCGGAGAACCCTTTAGGGCCCCAGTGCCACCGCTTCATTCCAAGGTCTCCACAGACACAAAAGCACATTAAGACCCATACTAGGGGTGTCCATTTCAACTCAGCGTCCTCGGTTACTCTCCACAGATCCAGGAGATCTAACCAGTCTTGTTGCTAGGAGACAATTGGAGTGCGAGGTGGGCTACCCAGCCATCCATCCTTAGAACCCTGCACAGAATCATTGGCCTGGAGCCAAACAACAGGTCTCAATTGTCCTGCAGAATACTCTCTGCAGTTTGGAGCTTCTCACAACTCCTATCGTGGGAAAACCCCCATGGCCTCGTGATGCACCAGCACTCATGAAGGGGCCATCAGGGACAGAAACTCCAACCTGAGCGATCGTCTGATCCTCGCCCTGACTTCAGATGCACGAGATCTCGATTCAGGTCTCTAGATTGTGCCTGCCATGGCCTCACCCAGAAACCTAAGCCTAGCTTGTGTTCTCAGACTTTGGTCCTCAGACTACTGGCCCACAAGCCCTCCAGTTTGCCATTCCAGAACTACAATGCAGCATTCTGCCTGGCCTCCAGAAGAAAAACTTTGCTCTCGGGGGTGACCCAGTAACCCCAAGTGAGGATCAACCTGCACCTACCTTGGCTCTACCCCAAATACATAGGCTGACCAGGGCACTAATGCCCTTTCTGACACTGCCTGAGCCTGGACCACCTGGCCCACCCCGACTGCTAGCCACACACTGAGAACATCGAGCCGCCATGGCCTTTGGTCGTCATCTCTTCCCAACCTCGGTTTTCAGGCTTCAGAATCTAGCCCTTATCTCCAATTACTGCCCAGGGTTGAACGTGATGCAGAAATCAGAACTCCTTCCCCATGGCAAGAAATCTTGTGGTTGGCATGTTGTCCAACCTTCAGTGTAGTTTAAGCCAGTGTGGCCCATGAGGCCCCGCCCATGCTCTGGGGCCACATTGGTCACAAACACAAATTGTGACCCTCAGGCTGAGCCCAGTCCTCAAGTAAGGCCACTCAGTGGCTGGATGAAGAGATAGCATATTGGGCTTGCCATGCCCCTAGGCCCCAATTTTTAACCATAGTTCGGGTTGTCCCTTCATTCTTCTCCACGGCTTTGTTACCTGAGGTAACAAAACTGAAAGGAGACCTCCCATCCCACAGATTGACGAAAAACGATTGGGTTCGGGGCAAATCCTCAGAGAGGAAGATTCGTCCATGGCCTATGAGACCTCCCCAACATTCAACGGCCATCGCTGATACAAAATCCAGAGACAAAAGCCTGAGCAAGCGCCTGAGACTCACACTTTCTTCATATTCTGAAGTGTTCTTCTCATGGTTTGTAGATCGGGCCTGCCATAGCTACGTCCCCAAACCTAAGCTGAGTTTGTGTTTTCAGACTTCTGTCCTCAAAGTCCTGGGCCAAACACTCTCCTGGCTTGGGCCCCTGGAGCCACACATTAGGACTGTGCCTACCAATCCATGGGAATTCTACCCATTCTATAGTCCAAAATCATACAAATTCGGAGAAACCTCCAAATTCCCTGAGGCCATCCCAATAGTGTATGTCGCCCAGAACAAACAAGGGCTGTCTGACACCTGCTGATAATCTACCTCCACTCATACCATAGATGGATGTCCCCAGAGAAGAAGATTGAAACAGACAGGACCCTAGGCCATAATAGGATCCCTTGCCTTCGTTTACAGGCATGTGTCCTCAAAAGTCTGATTCCAATACGAGCATAGGTGTTTTCCTGAGGCACCCATCAGAACTCAGCTCGTCTCCACAAGGAAACCTGTGCATGGGAGCTATGTCAAAAGCTTAGGAGAGTACTTCAGGTTCCCGTTGCCACCGCCCCATTCCAAGGCCCTCATGGACACAAAAACACATTAGAATCCATCATCAGGAAAGTCCACTTCAACTGAGCCACCGAGATTGCTCCCGCAGAGTCATCAGATCTAAACTGTCTTGTTGCTAGGAGAAAATTGGAATGTGAGGCGGGCTTCTCAGGCATCCATTCTTGAACGGTGTTCTGGATTCATTCCATATGGGATGTCCTGGAGCTGTCCAACAGGTCTCAATTGTCCCGCAGAAGGAATCCTTGAAGGGGGCATCCCACAACTCCCTACGTGGGAAAACCTCAATGGCCTCGAGATTCTGCTCCCTTCATGAAGCTGCCAAATGCCCGGAAACTCCAACCTGAGCCAACGTCTGATCCTCGCCCTGACTTCAGATGCATGAGATATTGGTTCAGATCTGCAGTGGGTACCTGCTGTGCCCTCTCCCTGAAACACAAGTCTACCTTGTCTTCTCAGACTTCCGTCCTCACACTCCTGGTCCCGAAGCCCTCAAGTTTGGCAATTCCGGACCCACAATGCAGCACTCTGCCTGACCTCTAGAAAAAAATTATTGCCTGATGAGCTGCGCAGGCACCTTAAATGAGGATAAACCTACGCAGCACTCGACTTTACCCAAATTATGTAGTCTAACCTGTGCACTAATGCACTGTCGGACACAACATGAGGCTGGACCTCCTGACCAACACCCAGAAAGATGAACGCATACTGAGCACATAAGACCCTCCATGGCCTTAGGTCATCATCTCTTCCCTATCTCAGTTTTCAGGCTTCAGAACCGAGACCTTATCTCCAATCACTGTCCAGGCGTGAGTGTGATGCAGAAATCACAACTCCTCCTTACCCATGGCAAGAAAACTTGCTGCTGGCAGTGAGTCAAAACTTCAGTGTAGGAAAAAGGGCATGGCCCATGAGGCCACACCCATGCCTGAGGGCCGCCTTGGGCACAAACACCCATTGTGACCCACAGCGTGGGTACCTTATTCAAGTAACACCTCTAGTGAATGTACCAAGAGCCCACATATGTGGCTTGCCATGCCCATAGGCACACAGGACTAACTAGATGGTGTGTATTCCAGTTGAGGGAACCCACTGCTGTGCTCTAGAGTCCCTCTCCTGGGGGGTCCGCTGTGGCAGAAAATACTACTCTTCCCTTCCCACAAAATGAACCCAAACACTTGGGAGCTTGGACAATCCCCCGAGAGGAAGGCTCTTCCTCGGCCCCTGAGGCAACCCCTACACTGACCAGCCACTGTGAAAGCAACACCCAGAGAAAAAAGCCTGAACGACTGCCTCCCACTTGCCCTTCTTTGATATCCACAGGATCTCCCCTCATGGACTGGAGATCAGGCTTGCCATTACCCTGGCCCCTAGCTGAGCCAAGTTTGCTTTTTCAGACATCTGTCCCCACAGCCCTGGCAAACACAGTCTTTAGGCTGGGTCCTTTGGAGCTAAACCACAGGAACGTGCCTGCTGTCTCCTGGGAAACTGTGTCCATTCCTTTGGCCACACACCTCCAGAATATGAGAAACTTCAAGGCCCCCGAGGACATCCCACTACTGGGAGCCTCCCTGGACACACAGGGGCATTCGGACACAAGCTGAGCAGCTACCTCCACGAAGGCATGCACACAGATGTCAACAGAGATAGAAGGTTGAGCCAGACAGGCCCATAGGCCCTAATCTCAACTCTTGCTTTAGTTTCCAGGTGTCACTCCTCAGAGGCTTTGGTTCGAAGAACAGGATATGGGGCTTTCTGAGGCACTGAACAGAACTCCTCTCGTCTCCACATGGGAAGCTTCCTTGTTGGAGCCGTGTCAAACACCTCAGGTTGGAGAATCCTGCAGAGTCCCTGAGCCACCTCCACATTCCAAGGTCTCCCAGGCCACCAAGACACAGTAGGACTCCTCTTCAGGAGAGTCCATTTCAACTCTCCCCTCTGGATAGCTCACCCAGGAGCCCGCAGAATGAGCCTGCCTTGTCCTGACTAAAGAGTGGGAATATGAGGTGGCGATCCCAGGCATTCATGCTTAGACACCTGCTCTCGAGTCTTTCCGTATGGGGCCTCCTGGAACCATCCAATAGGACTCGACTGTCGTGCAGAAGGAAACCTTGAGGTTTGGAGTAGTTCACAAATCCCATCGTAGGCAAAACTCCCTGGCCTCATGAAGCCCCCACACCCTTCAGGAAGAGGCCATGCTTTACAAAAACTCTAGCCTGAGGCACGTCTCATAGTTGACATGACCTGAGAGCAGGAGATCTCGATTCAGCCTCTGCAGAGTGGGCCTGCCATGCCCTCGGTCCCAAACCTCACGCTAGCTTGTGTTTTCAGACTTCCTTCCTCACACTCCTGGAAAACAAGCCCTCCGGACTAGGAACTCCGGAACCAAAACCCAGCCCAGTGTCTGCCCAACGGAAGAAAAACGTTTCCCTGAGGGGCTCTCCAGAAAACCCAGATGAGGATCAACCTGCTCGGGCCTCGACGGTACCCGAACTGGATAGGCTGCTCTGGGCACTCATGCTCTGTCTCACACAGCCTGAAGCCAGACGTCCAGACAGACAAGGAGACAGCTGGCCGCACACCCAGCACTTCGGACACGCCATGGTCTTATGCCGTCACCTCTTCCTAACCTTGGTTTTCAGATATCTGAACCTAGACATTATATCAATTCTCCACACAGCTGGGTATCACAAGCACAAAACAGAAATCCTCCTTCCCCATGGCTGTCAAGCTTGCTCTTGGCATGGAGTCACACCTTCAGGTTGGGAGAAACCTTCATGGCCTCTGATGCCATGCCCAAACTTGAGTGCTGCTTGGGCACAAATTCACACTGTGACCCTCAGCATGAGCCCCATGTCAAAGAAAGGCCTGTCAGACCCTTGACCAAGAGCCCGCAGACGGGGCTTTTTAAGCCCCTATGCACCAGATCCTCACCAGGGTTTGAGTTTTCCAGTCGCCAGGCCCGTACCTGGGGCTCTGCTCTGGAATCCCTTTCTTGGAGAGACACATGAGACAGACAACACGACTCCACCCTTCCCACAAAATGACCCCAAACTCTTGGGAGCTGGGAAAAATCCCCAGAGAGGGATACTCGTCCACAGTCCCTGAGGCCACCCCTCCAATCCACGGCTATCCCGGACACAACATCCAGAGACAAAAGCCTGAAGGAACGCCTCCAACTCGCCCTTGTTTCAGAGGCCCAGGAGCACCCTCTCGGGCTGTACAACCGGCCTGCCATACCCTAGGTGCCACTCATAAGCTGAGTTTGAGTTTTCAGACTTCTGTGCCCACAGCCTGGACCCACACAACCTCCAGGCTAGTGCCTCTGGAGCCACAGCGAAAGATTGTGCGTGCCCTCTCCAAGGAAAGTGTGCCCAATCCATTGAACACAACCCTACAGGTTAGGGAAAAGCTCCAACGCCTCTGAGGCCATCAATAGTGTAGGCCACCATGGACTAAGAGGGGCTCCCTGACACCAGCGGAGCAACTATCTCTACTTAGATTTAGGACAGTGTCCCCAGAGACAGAAGGTTGAAATGGATAGGCACCCAGGCCCTAATCTGAACCTTAGCTTTGGTTTCCATGTTTCCGTCCTCAGAGGACTGTTTTCGTAGACCAGCACACGGGGCTTTTCCGAGGAACCAAACCAAACTCTCTCGTCTCCACATGGGGAGCTTTCTTACTGGGGATGTATTAAACAATTCAGGTAGGAGAGTTCCACAGGGCCACTGAACAACCAGCACATTCCAAGGTCTCCATGGACCCAAACGCACATTATGACGCATCCTCAGGAGAGGCCATTTCAACTCAGCCCCCTGGGTAGCGTGCCCCAGAGTCAGCAGATCAAACATATCTTGTCGCTAATGGCCAATGGGAATACGAGGCATGCTGTACAGGGATCCATCCTTCGAACCCTGCTCTCCAGTCCTTCCGTATGGTATGTCCTGGAGCCATGCAACAGGACTCGAATGTCCCGCAGAAGGAAACCTTTTGGTTTGGTGCAACCTCCAAACTGAGCGTGGGAAAACTTCCTTGGCCTCATGAAGGTGCCATCATGGACACATACTCCAGCCTCAGCCAACGTCTGATCCTCAGCCTGAATTCTGATGCAGGAGATTTTGATTCAGCCTCTGCAGAGTGGGCCTGCCTGCCTGGCTCCAATCCTCACCCTAGCTTGTGTTTTCAGACTTCCGTCCTCACACTCCTGGCCCACAAACCATCCCTACTGGGAATCTGGGGCCAAAATGAGGCAATCTACCTGCCTCCCAGGAAAAAAACATTGTCTATGGTGCTGCCCAGAAACCCCAAATGAGGATCAAACTGCTTGGCCCTCCTCAAAACCCCAATTGCATAGGCTACCTTAAACACTGATGCTCTGTCGCAAATAGCCTGAGCCCTAACCTTCAAACAGACGCAGACATAGCTGGCTGCACACCCAGCACATTGGACCCGCCACTGCCTTAGACCACCATCCATTCCCAACTTGCGTTTTCAGTCATCGGAACCTAGACCTTATCTCCAATCCCTGCACAGGGGGAAACCTGATGCACAAGTCATAACCCCTCCTTCCCCATGGCAAGAAATTTGCTGCTGGCAGTGAATCAAAACTTCAGTGTAGGAGAAAACGGCATGGCCCAAGAGGCGACACCCATGCGTGAGGGCCGGCTTGGGCACAAACACACATTGTGACCCTCAACGTGAGTACCATATTCAAGTAACGCCTCTCAGTGACTGGACTATGAGCCCGCATATGTGATTGCCTTGCCCATAGGCACCCAGGACTAACTAGATGGTGTGTATTCCAGTTGAGGGAACCCACTGCTGTGCTCTAGAGTCCCTCTCCTGGGGGGTCCGCTGTGGCAGAAAACAGCACTCTTCCCTTCCCACAGAATGAACCCAAACACAAGGGAGCTTGGACTATCCCCTGAGAGGAAGGCTCCTCCTCGGCCCCTGAAGCAACCCCTACCCTGAACGGCCACTGTGAACGCAACATCCAGAGACAAAAGCCTGAGCGACTGCCTCCCACGTGCCCTCCTTTGATATCCAGAGGATCTCCCCTCACGGACTGGAGATCAGGCCTGCCATTACCTTGGCCCCTAGATGAGACAAGTTTGCTTTTTCAGACATCTGTCCCCACAGCCCTGGCAAACACAGCCTCTAGGCTGGGTCCTCTGGAGCCATACCACAGGACCGTGCCTGCTGTCTCCTGGAAACTGTGTCCGTTCCTTTGGCCACACACCTCCAGAATATGAGAAACCTCAAGGCCCCCGAGGACATCCCACTACTGCGAGCCTCCCTGGACACACAGGGGCATTCGGACATAAGCTGAGCAGCTACCTCCACGAAGGCATGCACACAGATGTCAACAGAGATTGAAGGTTGAGCTAGACAGGCCCATAGGCCCTAATCTCAACTCTTGTTTGGTTTCCAGGTGTCACTCCTCAGAGGCATTGGGTCGAAGAACAGGATATGGGGCTTTCCTGAGGCACTGATCAGAACACCTCTCGTCTCCACATGGGAAGCTTCCTTGTTGGAGCCGTGTCAAACACCTCAGGTTGGAGAATCCTGCAGAGTCCCTGAGCCACCTCCACATTCCAAGGTCTCCCAGGCCACCAAGTCACAGTAGGACTCATCTTCAGGAGAGTCCGTTTCAACTCTGCCTCTGGATAGCTCACCCAGGAGCCCACAGATTCAGGCTGTGTTGTCCTGACTAAGAGTGGGAATATGAGGTGGCGTTCCCAGGCATCCATGCTTAGACACCTCCTCTCGAGTCTTTCCGCATGGGGCCTCCTGGAATCATCCAATAGGACTTGACTATCATGCAGAAGGAAACCTTGAGGTTTGGAGTAGTTCACAAATCCCATCGTAGGCAAACCTCCCTGGCCTCATGAAGCTCCCACACCCTACAGGAAGAGGCCATGCTGGACAAAAACTCTAGCCTGAGGCATGTCTCATAGTTGACATGACCTCAGTGCAGGAGATCTCGATTCAGCCTCTGCAGAGTGGGCCTGCCGTGCCCTCGGTCCCAAACCTCACGCTAGCTTGTGTTTTCAGACTTCCTTCCTCACACTCCTGGCAAACAAGCCCTCCGGACTAGGAACTCCAAAACCACAACCCAGCCCAGTGTCTGCCCAACGGAAGAAAAAAGTTTCCCTGTGGGGCTCTCCAGAAAACCCAGATGAGGATCAACCTGCTCGGGCCTCGACGGTACCCCAACTGGATAGGGTGCTCTGGGCACTCATGCTCTGTCTTACACAGCCTGAAGCCAGACGTCCAGACAGACAAGTAGACAGCTAGCCGCACACCCAGCACTTCAGACACGCCATGGTCTTATGCCGTCACCACTTCCTAACCTTGATTTTCAGATATCTGAACCTAGACATTATATCAATTCTCCACTCAGCTGGGTATCGCAAGCACAAAACAGAAGTCCTTGCTCTTGGCATGGAGTCACACCTTCAGGGTGGGAAAAACCTTCATTGCCCCTGATGCCACTCCCAAACTTGAGTGCTGCTTGGGCACAAATTCACACTGTGACCCAAAGCATGAGCCCGATGTCAAAGAAAGGCCTGTCAGGGCCTGGACCAAGAGCCCGCATATGGGGCTTGCCAAGCCCCTATGCACCCAATCCTCACCAGTTTTTGAGTTTTCCAGTCGCCCCGCCCATACCTGGGTCTCTGCTCTGGAATCCCTTTCTTGGAGAGACCCATGAGCCAGACAACACGACTCCACCCTTCCCACAAAATGACCCCAAACTCTGTGAGCTGAGAGTCTCCCCAGAGAGAAATACTCGTCCACAGTCCCTGAGGCCACCCCTCCAATCCACGGCTATCCCGGACACAACATCCAGACACAAAAGCCTGAAGGAACGACTTCCACTCGCCCTTGTTTCAGAGTCGCAGGAGCTCCCTCTCGGGCTGTACATCTGCCCTCCATACCCAAGTCGCCACTCTTAAGCTGAGCTTGTGTTTTCAGACTTCTGTGCCCACAGCCTGGACCCACACAACCTCCAGGCTAGGGCCTGTGGAGCCACAGCGAAAGATTGTGCCTGTCCTCTCCAAGGAAAGTGTGCCCAATCCATTGACCACAACCCTACAGGTTAGGGAAAAGCTCCAAGGCCCCTGAGACCATCAATAGAGTAGGCCACTCTGGACAAAGAGGGGCTCTCTGACACCAGCGGAGCAACTATCTCCACTTAGACTTTCAGACAGTGTCCCCAGAGATAGAAGATTGAAATGGACAGGCCCCCAGGCCCTAATCTGAACCTTAGCTTTGGTTTCCATGTGTCCGTCCTCAGAGGACTGTTTTCGTAGACCAGCACATGGGGCTTTTCTGAGGCACCAAACCAAACCTCTCTCGTCTCCACATGGGGAGCTTTCTTACTGGGGATGTATGAAACCCTTCAGGTAGGAGAGTTCCGCAGGGCCACTGAACAACCAGCACATTCCAAGGTCTCCATGGACCCAAACGCACATTATGACACATCCTCAGGAGAGGCCATTTCAACTCAGCCCCCTGGGTAGCGTGCCCGCGAGGCAGCAGATCAAACATATCTTGTCGCTAATGGCCAATGGGAATGCGAGGCATGTTGTACATGGATCCATCCTTCGAACCCTGCTCTCCAGCCCTTCCGTATGGTATGTCCTGGAGCCATGCAACAGGACTCGAATGTCCCGCAGAAGGAAACCTTGTGGTTTGGGGCAACCTCCAAACTCAGCATGGGAAAACTTCCTTGGCCTCATGAGGCCCCCGCTTCATGAAGGTGCCATCATGGACACATACTCCAGCCTCAGCCAACGTTTGATCCTCAGCCTGACTTCTGATGCAGGAGATTTTGATTCAGCCTCTGCAGAGTGGGCCTGCTCTGCCCCTGGCTCCAATCCTCACCCTAGCTTGTGTTTTCAGACTTCCGTCCTCATACACCAAGTCCACAAACCCTCCCTACAGGGAATTCTGAGTCCACAATGAAGCACTCTGTCTGCCTCCCAGGAGAAAAACATTGTCTATGTTGCTGCCCAGAAACCCCAAATGAGGATCAAACTGCTTGGCCCTCGGCAACACCTCAATTGCATAGGCTACCTTAAACACTGATGCTCTGTCGCAAATAGCCTGAGCCCAGACCTTCCAACAGACACCGACACAGCTGGCTGCACTCCCAGCACATTGGACCCGCCACTGCCTTAGGCCACCATCCAATCCCAACCTGGGTTTTCAGTCATCGGAACCTAGACCTTATCTCCAATCCCTGCACAGGGGGGAACCTGATGCACAAGTGAGAACCCCTCCTTCCCCATGGTAAGAAACCGTGCTGCTGGCAGTGAGTCAAACCTTCAGTGTAGGAGAAAACGGCATGGCCCATGAGGCCACACCCAGGCGTGAGGGCCGCCTTGGGTACAAACACATATGGAGACCCTCAGCGTGAGTACCTTATTCAAGTAACGCCTCTCAGTGACTGGACCAAGAGCCCGCATATGTGGCTTGCCTTGCCCATAGGCACCCAGGACTAACTAGATGGTGTGTATTCCAGTTGAGGGAACCCACTGCTGTGCTCTAGAGTCCCTCTCCTGGGGGGTCCCCTGTGGCAGAAAACAGTACTCTTCCCTTCCCACAGAATGAACCCAAACACTTGGGAGCTTGGACAATCCCCCAAGAGGAAGGCTCATCCTCGGCCCCTGAAGCAACCCCTACCCTGAACGGCCACTGTGAACGCAACATCCAGAGACAAAAGCCTGAGCGACTGCCTCCCACGTGCCCTCCTTTGATATCCAGAGGATCTCCCCTCACGGACTGGAGATCAGGCCTGCCATTACCTTGGCCCCTAGCTGAGACAAGTTTGCTTTTTCAGACATCTGTCCCCACAGCCCTGGCAAACACAGCCTCTAGGCTGGGTCCTCTGGAGCCATACCACAGGACCGTGCCTGCTGTCTCCTGGGAAACTGTGTCCATTCCTTTGGCCACACACCTCCAGAATATGAGAAACCTCAAGGCCTCCGAGGACATCGCACTACTGGGAGGCTCCCTGGACACACAGGGGCATTCGGACACAAGCTGAGCAGCTACCTCCACGAAGGCATGCACAGAGATATCAACAGAGATAGAAGGTTGAGCTAGACAGGCCCATAGGCCCTAATCTCAACTCTTGCTTTGGTTTCCAGGTGTCACTCCTCAGAGGCTTTGGTTCGAAGAACAGGATATGGGGCTTTCCTGAGGCACTGAACAGAATTCCTCTCGTCTCCACATGGGAAGCTTCCTTGTTGGAGCCGTGTCAAACACCTCAGGTTGGAGAATCCTGCAGAGTCCCTGAGCCACCTCCACATTCCAAGGTCTCCCAGGCCACCAAGTCACAGTAGGACTCATCTTCAGGAGAGTCCGTTTCAACTCTGCCTCTGGATAGCTCACCCAGGAGCCCACAGATTCAGGCTGTGTTGTCCTGACTAAGAGTGGGAATATGAGGTGGCGTTCCCAGGCATCCATGCTTAGACACCTCCTCTCGAGTCTTTCCGCATGGGGCCTCCTGGAATCATCCAATAGGACTTGACTATCATGCAGAAGGAAACCTTGAGGTTTGGAGTAGTTCACAAATCCCATCGTAGGCAAACCTCCCTGGCCTCATGAAGCTCCCACACCCTACAGGAAGAGGCCATGCTGGACAAAAACTCTAGCCTGAGGCATGTCTCATAGTTGACATGACCTCAGTGCAGGAGATCTCGATTCAGCCTCTGCAGAGTGGGCCTGCCGTGCCCTCGGTCCCAAACCTCACGCTAGCTTGTGTTTTCAGACTTCCTTCCTCACACTCCTGGCAAACAAGCCCTCCGGACTAGGAACTCCAAAACCACAACCCAGCCCAGTGTCTGCCCAACGGAAGAAAAAAGTTTCCCTGTGGGGCTCTCCAGAAAACCCAGATGAGGATCAACCTGCTCGGGCCTCGACGGTACCCCAACTGGATAGGGTGCTCTGGGCACTCATGCTCTGTCTTACACAGCCTGAAGCCAGACGTCCAGACAGACAAGTAGACAGCTAGCCGCACACCCAGCACTTCGGACACGCCATGGTCTTATGCCGTCACCACTTCCTAACCTTGATTTTCAGATATCTGAACCTAGACATTATATCAATTCTCCACTCAGCTGGGTATCGCAAGCACAAAACAGAAGTCCTTGCTCTTGGCATGGAGTCACACCTTCAGGGTGGGAAAAACCTTCATTGCCCCTGATGCCACTCCCAAACTTGAGTGCTGCTTGGGCACAAATTCACACTGTGACCCAAAGCATGAGCCCGATGTCAAAGAAAGGCCTGTCAGGGCCTGGACCAAGAGCCCGCATATGGGGCTTGCCAAGCCCCTATGCACCCAATCCTCACCAGTTTTTGAGTTTTCCAGTCGCCCCGCCCATACCTGGGTCTCTGCTCTGGAATCCCTTTCTTGGAGAGACCCATGAGCCAGACAACACGACTCCACCCTTCCCACAAAATGACCCCAAACTCTGTGAGCTGAGAGTCTCCCCAGAGAGAAATACTCGTCCACAGTCCCTGAGGCCACCCCTCCAATCCACGGCTATCCCGGACACAACATCCAGACACAAAAGCCTGAAGGAACGACTTCCACTCGCCCTTGTTTCAGAGTCGCAGGAGCTCCCTCTCGGGCTGTACATCTGCCCTCCATACCCAAGTCGCCACTCTTAAGCTGAGCTTGTGTTTTCAGACTTCTGTGCCCACAGCCTGGACCCACACAACCTCCAGGCTAGGGCCTGTGGAGCCACAGCGAAAGATTGTGCCTGTCCTCTCCAAGGAAAGTGTGCCCAATCCATTGACCACAACCCTACAGGTTAGGGAAAAGCTCCAAGGCCCCTGAGACCATCAATAGAGTAGGCCACTCTGGACAAAGAGGGGCTCTCTGACACCAGCGGAGCAACTATCTCCACTTAGACTTTCAGACAGTGTCCCCAGAGATAGAAGATTGAAATGGACAGGCCCCCAGGCCCTAATCTGAACCTTAGCTTTGGTTTCCATGTGTCCGTCCTCAGAGGACTGTTTTCGTAGACCAGCACATGGGGCTTTTCTGAGGCACCAAACCAAACCTCTCTCGTCTCCACATGGGGAGCTTTCTTACTGGGGATGTATGAAACCCTTCAGGTAGGAGAGTTCCGCAGGGCCACTGAACAACCAGCACATTCCAAGGTCTCCATGGACCCAAACGCACATTATGACACATCCTCAGGAGAGGCCATTTCAACTCAGCCCCCTGGGTAGCGTGCCCGCGAGGCAGCAGATCAAACATATCTTGTCGCTAATGGCCAATGGGAATGCGAGGCATGTTGTACATGGATCCATCCTTCGAACCCTGCTCTCCAGCCCTTCCGTATGGTATGTCCTGGAGCCATGCAACAGGACTCGAATGTCCCGCAGAAGGAAACCTTGTGGTTTGGGGCAACCTCCAAAGTCAGCATGGGAAAACTTCCTTGGCCTCATGAGGCCCCCGCTTCATGAAGGTGCCATCATGGACACATACTCCAGCCTCAGCCAACGTTTGATCCTCAGCCTGACTTCTGATGCAGGAGATTTTGATTCAGCCTCTGCAGAGTGGGCCTGCTCTGCCCCTGGCTCCAATCCTCACCCTAGCTTGTGTTTTCAGACTTCCGTCCTCATACACCAAGTCCACAAACCCTCCCTACAGGGAATTCTGAGTCCACAATGAAGCACTCTGTCTGCCTCCCAGGAGAAAAACATTGTCTATGTTGCTGCCCAGAAACCCCAAATGAGGATCAAACTGCTTGGCCCTCGGCAACACCTCAATTGCATAGGCTACCTTAAACACTGATGCTCTGTCGCAAATAGCCTGAGCCCAGACCTTCCAACAGACACCGACACAGCTGGCTGCACTCCCAGCACATTGGACCCGCCACTGCCTTAGGCCACCATCCAATCCCAACCTGGGTTTTCAGTCATCGGAACCTAGACCTTATCTCCAATCCCTGCACAGGGGGGAACCTGATGCACAAGTGAGAACCCCTCCTTCCCCATGGTAAGAAACCGTGCTGCTGGCAGTGAGTCAAACCTTCAGTGTAGGAGAAAACGGCATGGCCCATGAGGCCACACCCAGGCGTGAGGGCCGCCTTGGGTACAAACACATATGGAGACCCTCAGCGTGAGTACCTTATTCAAGTAACGCCTCTCAGTGACTGGACCAAGAGCCCGCATATGTGGCTTGCCTTGCCCATAGGCACCCAGGACTAACTAGATGGTGTGTATTCCAGTTGAGGGAACCCACTGCTGTGCTCTAGAGTCCCTCTCCTGGGGGGTCCCCTGTGGCAGAAAACAGTACTCTTCCCTTCCCACAGAATGAACCCAAACACTTGGGAGCTTGGACAATCCCCCAAGAGGAAGGCTCATCCTCGGCCCCTGAAGCAACCCCTACCCTGAACGGCCACTGTGAACGCAACATCCAGAGACAAAAGCCTGAGCGACTGCCTCCCACGTGCCCTCCTTTGATATCCAGAGGATCTCCCCTCACGGACTGGAGATCAGGCCTGCCATTACCTTGGCCCCTAGCTGAGACAAGTTTGCTTTTTCAGACATCTGTCCCCACAGCCCTGGCAAACACAGCCTCTAGGCTGGGTCCTCTGGAGCCATACCACAGGACCGTGCCTGCTGTCTCCTGGGAAACTGTGTCCATTCCTTTGGCCACACACCTCCAGAATATGAGAAACCTCAAGGCCTCCGAGGACATCGCACTACTGGGAGGCTCCCTGGACACACAGGGGCATTCGGACACAAGCTGAGCAGCTACCTCCACGAAGGCATGCACAGAGATATCAACAGAGATAGAAGGTTGAGCTAGACAGGCCCATAGGCCCTAATCTCAACTCTTGCTTTGGTTTCCAGGTGTCACTCCTCAGAGGCTTTGGTTCGAAGAACAGGATATGGGGCTTTCCTGAGGCACTGAACAGAATTCCTCTCGTCTCCACATGGGAAGCTTCCTTGTTGGAGCCGTGTCAAACACCTCAGGTTGGAGAATCCTGCAGAGTCCCTGAGCCACCTCCACATTCCAAGGTCTCCCAGGCCACCAAGTCACAGTAGGACTCATCTTCAGGAGAGTCCGTTTCAACTCTGCCTCTGGATAGCTCACCCAGGAGCCCACAGATTCAGGCTGTGTTGTCCTGACTAAGAGTGGGAATATGAGGTGGCGTTCCCAGGCATCCATGCTTAGACACCTCCTCTCGAGTCTTTCCGCATGGGGCCTCCTGGAATCATCCAATAGGACTTGACTATCATGCAGAAGGAAACCTTGAGGTTTGGAGTAGTTCACAAATCCCATCGTAGGCAAACCTCCCTGGCCTCATGAAGCTCCCACACCCTACAGGAAGAGGCCATGCTGGACAAAAACTCTAGCCTGAGGCATGTCTCATAGTTGACATGACCTCAGTGCAGGAGATCTCGATTCAGCCTCTGCAGAGTGGGCCTGCCGTGCCCTCGGTCCCAAACCTCACGCTAGCTTGTGTTTTCAGACTTCCTTCCTCACACTCCTGGCAAACAAGCCCTCCGGACTAGGAACTCCAAAACCACAACCCAGCCCAGTGTCTGCCCAACGGAAGAAAAAAGTTTCCCTGTGGGGCTCTCCAGAAAACCCAGATGAGGATCAACCTGCTCGGGCCTCGACGGTACCCCAACTGGATAGGGTGCTCTGGGCACTCATGCTCTGTCTTACACAGCCTGAAGCCAGACGTCCAGACAGACAAGTAGACAGCTAGCCGCACACCCAGCACTTCGGACACGCCATGGTCTTATGCCGTCACCACTTCCTAACCTTGATTTTCAGATATCTGAACCTAGACATTATATCAATTCTCCACTCAGCTGGGTATCGCAAGCACAAAACAGAAGTCCTTGCTCTTGGCATGGAGTCACACCTTCAGGGTGGGAAAAACCTTCATTGCCCCTGATGCCACTCCCAAACTTGAGTGCTGCTTGGGCACAAATTCACACTGTGACCCAAAGCATGAGCCCGATGTCAAAGAAAGGCCTGTCAGGGCCTGGACCAAGAGCCCGCATATGGGGCTTGCCAAGCCCCTATGCACCCAATCCTCACCAGTTTTTGAGTTTTCCAGTCGCCCCGCCCATACCTGGGTCTCTGCTCTGGAATCCCTTTCTTGGAGAGACCCATGAGCCAGACAGCACAACTCCATCCTTCCCACAAAATGACCCCAAACTCTTAGGAGCTGGAAAAAATCCCCAGAGAGGGATACTCGTTACAGTCCCTGAGGCCACCCCTCCAATCCACGGCTATCCTGGACACAACATCCAGACACAAAAGCCTGAAGGAACGACTTCCACTCGCCCTTGTTTCAGAGTCGCAGGAGCTCCCTCTCGGGCTGTACATCTGCCCTCCATACCCAAGTCGCCACTCATAAGCTGAGTTTGTGTTTTCAGACTTCTGTGCCCACAGCCTGGACCCACACAACCTCCAGGCTAGGGCCTGTGGAGCCACAGCGAAAGATTGTGCCTGTCCTCTCCAAGGAAAGTGTGCCCAATCCATTGACCACAACCCTACAGGTTAGGGAAAAGCTCCAAGGCCCCTGAGACCATCAATAGAGTAGGCCACTCTGGACAAAGAGGGGCTCTCTGACACCAGCGGAGCAACTATCTCCACTTAGACTCTCAGACAGTGTCCCCAGAGATAGAAGATTGAAATGGACAGGCCCCCAGGCCCTAATCTGAACCTTAGCTTTGGTTTCCATGTGTCCGTCCTCAGAGGACTGTTTTCGTAGACCAGCACATGGGGCTTTTCTGAGGCACCAAACCAAACCTCTCTCGTCTCCACATGGGGAGCTTTCTTACTGGGGATGTATGAAACCCTTCAGGTAGGAGAGTTCCGCAGGGCCACTGAACAACCAGCACATTCCAAGGTCTCCATGGACCCAAACGCACATTATGACACATCCTCAGGAGAGGCCATTTCAACTCAGCCCCCTGGGTAGCGTGCCCGCGAGGCAGCAGATCAAACATATCTTGTCGCTAATGGCCAATGGGAATGCGAGGCATGTTGTACATGGATCCATCCTTCGAACCCTGCTCTCCAGCCCTTCCGTATGGTATGTCCTGGAGCCATGCAACAGGACTCGAATGTCCCGCAGAAGGAAACCTTGTGGTTTGGGGCAACCTCCAAACTCAGCATGGGAAAACTTCCTTGGCCTCATGAGGCCCCCGCTTCATGAAGGTGCCATCATGGACACATACTCCAGCCTCAGCCAACGTTTGATCCTCAGCCTGACTTCTGATGCAGGAGATTTTGATTCAGCCTCTGCAGAGTGGGCCTGCTCTGCCCCTGGCTCCAATCCTCACCCTAGCTTGTGTTTTCAGACTTCCGTCCTCATACACCAAGTCCACAAACCCTCCCTACAGGGAATTCTGAGTCCACAATGAAGCACTCTGTCTGCCTCCCAGGAGAAAAACATTGTCTATGTTGCTGCCCAGAAACCCCAAATGAGGATCAAACTGCTTGGCCCTCGGCAACACCTCAATTGCATAGGCTACCTTAAACACTGATGCTCTGTCGCAAATAGCCTGAGCCCAGACCTTCCAACAGACACCGACACAGCTGGCTGCACTCCCAGCACATTGGACCCGCCACTGCCTTAGGCCACCATCCAATCCCAACCTGGGTTTTCAGTCATCGGAACCTAGACCTTATCTCCAATCCCTGCACAGGGGGGAACCTGATGCACAAGTGAGAACCCCTCCTTCCCCATGGTAAGAAACCGTGCTGCTGGCAGTGAGTCAAACCTTCAGTGTAGGAGAAAACGGCATGGCCCATGAGGCCACACCCAGGCGTGAGGGCCGCCTTGGGTACAAACACATATGGAGACCCTCAGCGTGAGTACCTTATTCAAGTAACGCCTCTCAGTGACTGGACCAAGAGCCCGCATATGTGGCTTGCCTTGCCCATAGGCACCCAGGACTAACTAGATGGTGTGTATTCCAGTTGAGGGAACCCACTGCTGTGCTCTAGAGTCCCTCTCCTGGGGGGTCCCCTGTGGCAGAAAACAGTACTCTTCCCTTCCCACAGAATGAACCCAAACACTTGGGAGCTTGGACAATCCCCCAAGAGGAAGGCTCATCCTCGGCCCCTGAAGCAACCCCTACCCTGAACGGCCACTGTGAACGCAACATCCAGAGACAAAAGCCTGAGCGACTGCCTCCCACGTGCCCTCCTTTGATATCCAGAGGATCTCCCCTCACGGACTGGAGATCAGGCCTGCCATTACCTTGGCCCCTAGCTGAGACAAGTTTGCTTTTTCAGACATCTGTCCCCACAGCCCTGGCAAACACAGCCTCTAGGCTGGGTCCTCTGGAGCCATACCACAGGACCGTGCCTGCTGTCTCCTGGGAAACTGTGTCCATTCCTTTGGCCACACACCTCCAGAATATGAGAAACCTCAAGGCCTCCGAGGACATCGCACTACTGGGAGGCTCCCTGGACACACAGGGGCATTCGGACACAAGCTGAGCAGCTACCTCCACGA
Organism: Mustela nivalis; assembly: GCF_964662115.1. Taxonomy (NCBI): domain Eukaryota; kingdom Metazoa; phylum Chordata; class Mammalia; order Carnivora; family Mustelidae; genus Mustela; species Mustela nivalis. The sequence continues at coordinate 887,525 of NW_028136309.1, forward strand.
AGGCATGCACAGAGATATCAACAGAGATAGAAGGTTGAGCTAGACAGGCCCATAGGCCCTAATCTCAACTCTTGCTTTGGTTTCCAGGTGTCACTCCTCAGAGGCTTTGGTTCGAAGAACAGGATATGGGGCTTTCCTGAGGCACTGAACAGAATTCCTCTCGTCTCCACATGGGAAGCTTCCTTGTTGGAGCCGTGTCAAACACCTCAGGTTGGAGAATCCTGCAGAGTCCCTGAGCCACCTCCACATTCCAAGGTCTCCCAGGCCACCAAGTCACAGTAGGACTCATCTTCAGGAGAGTCCGTTTCAACTCTGCCTCTGGATAGCTCACCCAGGAGCCCACAGATTCAGGCTGTGTTGTCCTGACTAAGAGTGGGAATATGAGGTGGCGTTCCCAGGCATCCATGCTTAGACACCTCCTCTCGAGTCTTTCCGCATGGGGCCTCCTGGAATCATCCAATAGGACTTGACTATCATGCAGAAGGAAACCTTGAGGTTTGGAGTAGTTCACAAATCCCATCGTAGGCAAACCTCCCTGGCCTCATGAAGCTCCCACACCCTACAGGAAGAGGCCATGCTGGACAAAAACTCTAGCCTGAGGCATGTCTCATAGTTGACATGACCTCAGTGCAGGAGATCTCGATTCAGCCTCTGCAGAGTGGGCCTGCCGTGCCCTCGGTCCCAAACCTCACGCTAGCTTGTGTTTTCAGACTTCCTTCCTCACACTCCTGGCAAACAAGCCCTCCGGACTAGGAACTCCAAAACCACAACCCAGCCCAGTGTCTGCCCAACGGAAGAAAAAAGTTTCCCTGTGGGGCTCTCCAGAAAACCCAGATGAGGATCAACCTGCTCGGGCCTCGACGGTACCCCAACTGGATAGGGTGCTCTGGGCACTCATGCTCTGTCTTACACAGCCTGAAGCCAGACGTCCAGACAGACAAGTAGACAGCTAGCCGCACACCCAGCACTTCGGACACGCCATGGTCTTATGCCGTCACCACTTCCTAACCTTGATTTTCAGATATCTGAACCTAGACATTATATCAATTCTCCACTCAGCTGGGTATCGCAAGCACAAAACAGAAGTCCTTGCTCTTGGCATGGAGTCACACCTTCAGGGTGGGAAAAACCTTCATTGCCCCTGATGCCACTCCCAAACTTGAGTGGTGCTTGGGCACAAATTCACACTGTGACCCAAAGCATGAGCCCGATGTCAAAGAAAGGCCTGTCAGGGCCTGGACCAAGAGCCCGCATATGGGGCTTGCCAAGCCCCTATGCACCCAATCCTCACCAGTTTTTGAGTTTTCCAGTCGCCCCGCCCATACCTGGGTCTCTGCTCTGGAATCCCTTTCTTGGAGAGACCCATGAGCCAGACAACACGACTCCACCCTTCCCACAAAATGACCCCAAACTCTGTGAGCTGAGAGTCTCCCCAGAGAGAAATACTCGTCCACAGTCCCTGAGGCCACCCCTCCAATCCACGGCTATCCCGGACACAACATCCAGACACAAAAGCCTGAAGGAACGACTTCCACTCGCCCTTGTTTCAGAGTCGCAGGAGCTCCCTCTCGGGCTGTACATCTGCCCTCCATACCCAAGTCGCCACTCTTAAGCTGAGTTTGTGTTTTCAGACTTCTGTGCCCACAGCCTGGACCCACACAACCTCCAGGCTAGGGCCTGTGGAGCCACAGCGAAAGATTGTGCCTGTCCTCTCCAAGGAAAGTGTGCCCAATCCATTGACCACAACCCTACAGGTTAGGGAAAAGCTCCAAGGCCCCTGAGACCATCAATAGAGTAGGCCACTCTGGACAAAGAGGGGCTCTCTGACACCAGCGGAGCAACTATCTCCACTTAGACTTTCAGACAGTGTCCCCAGAGATAGAAGATTGAAATGGACAGGCCCCCAGGCCCTAATCTGAACCTTAGCTTTGGTTTCCATGTGTCCGTCCTCAGAGGACTGTTTTCGTAGACCAGCACATGGGGCTTTTCTGAGGCACCAAACCAAACCTCTCTCGTCTCCACATGGGGAGCTTTCTTACTGGGGATGTATCAAACCCTTCAGGTAGGAGAGTTCCGCAGGGCCACTGAACAACCAGCACATTCCAAGGTCTCCATGGACCCAAACGCACATTATGACACATCCTCAGGAGAGGCCATTTCAACTCAGCCCCCTGGGTAGCGTGCCCGCGAGGCAGCAGATCAAACATATCTTGTCGCTAATGGCCAATGGGAATGCGAGGCATGTTGTACATGGATCCATCCTTCGAACCCTGCTCTCCAGCCCTTCCGTATGGTATGTCCTGGAGCCATGCAACAGGACTCGAATGTCCCACAGAAGGAAACCTTGTGGTTTGGGGCAACCTCCAAACTCAGCATGGGAAAACTTCCTTGGCCTCATGAGGCCCCCGCTTCATGAAGGTGCCATCATGGACACATACTCCAGCCTCAGCCAACGTTTGATCCTCAGCCTGACTTCTGATGCAGGAGATTTTGATTCAGCCTCTGCAGAGTGGGCCTGCTCTGCCCCTGGCTCCAATCCTCACCCTAGCTTGTGTTTTCAGACTTCCGTCCTCATACACCAAGTCCACAAACCCTCCCTACAGGGAATTCTGAGTCCACAATGAAGCACTCTGTCTGCCTCCCAGGAGAAAAACATTGTCTATGTTGCTGCCCAGAAACCCCAAATGAGGATCAAACTGCTTGGCCCTCGGCAACACCTCAATTGCATAGGCTACCTTAAACACTGATGCTCTGTCGCAAATAGCCTGAGCCCAGACCTTCCAACAGACACCGACACAGCTGGCTGCACTCCCAGCACATTGGACCCGCCACTGCCTTAGGCCACCATCCAATCCCAACCTGGGTTTTCAGTCATCGGAACCTAGACCTTATCTCCAATCCCTGCACAGGGGGGAACCTGATGCACAAGTGAGAACCCCTCCTTCCCCATGGTAAGAAACCGTGCTGCTGGCAGTGAGTCAAACCTTCAGTGTAGGAGAAAACGGCATGGCCCATGAGGCCACACCCAGGCGTGAGGGCCGCCTTGGGTACAAACACATATGGAGACCCTCAGCGTGAGTACCTTATTCAAGTAACGCCTCTCAGTGACTGGACCAAGAGCCCGCATATGTGGCTTGCCTTGCCCATAGGCACCCAGGACTAACTAGATGGTGTGTATTCCAGTTGAGGGAACCCACTGCTGTGCTCTAGAGTCCCTCTCCTGGGGGGTCCCCTGTGGCAGAAAACAGTACTCTTCCCTTCCCACAGAATGAACCCAAACACTTGGGAGCTTGGACAATCCCCCAAGAGGAAGGCTCATCCTCGGCCCCTGAAGCAACCCCTACCCTGAACGGCCACTGTGAACGCAACATCCAGAGACAAAAGCCTGAGCGACTGCCTCCCACGTGCCCTCCTTTGATATCCAGAGGATCTCCCCTCACGGACTGGAGATCAGGCCTGCCATTACCTTGGCCCCTAGCTGAGACAAGTTTGCTTTTTCAGACATCTGTCCCCACAGCCCTGGCAAACACAGCCTCTAGGCTGGGTCCTCTGGAGCCATACCACAGGACCGTGCCTGCTGTCTCCTGGGAAACTGTGTCCATTCCTTTGGCCACACACCTCCAGAATATGAGAAACCTCAAGGCCTCCGAGGACATCGCACTACTGGGAGGCTCCCTGGACACACAGGGGCATTCGGACACAAGCTGAGCAGCTACCTCCACGAAGGCATGCACAGAGATATCAACAGAGATAGAAGGTTGAGCTAGACAGGCCCATAGGCCCTAATCTCAACTCTTGCTTTGGTTTCCAGGTGTCACTCCTCAGAGGCTTTGGTTCGAAGAACAGGATATGGGGCTTTCCTGAGGCACTGAACAGAATTCCTCTCGTCTCCACATGGGAAGCTTCCTTGTTGGAGCCGTGTCAAACACCTCAGGTTGGAGAATCCTGCAGAGTCCCTGAGCCACCTCCACATTCCAAGGTCTCCCAGGCCACCAAGTCACAGTAGGACTCATCTTCAGGAGAGTCCGTTTCAACTATGCCTCTGGATAGCTCACCCAGGAGCCCACAGATTCAGGCTGTGTTGTCCTGACTAAGAGTGGGAATATGAGGTGGCGTTCCCAGGCATCCATGCTTAGACACCTCCTCTCGAGTCTTTCCGCATGGGGCCTCCTGGAATCATCCAATAGGACTTGACTATCATGCAGAAGGAAACCTTGAGGTTTGGAGTAGTTCACAAATCCCATCGTAGGCAAACCTCCCTGGCCTCATGAAGCTCCCACACCCTACAGGAAGAGGCCATGCTGGACAAAAACTCTAGCCTGAGGCATGTCTCATAGTTGACATGACCTCAGTGCAGGAGATCTCGATTCAGCCTCTGCAGAGTGGGCCTGCCGTGCCCTCGGTCCCAAACCTCACGCTAGCTTGTGTTTTCAGACTTCCTTCCTCACACTCCTGGCAAACAAGCCCTCCGGACTAGGAACTCCAAAACCACAACCCAGCCCAGTGTCTGCCCAACGGAAGAAAAAAGTTTCCCTGTGGGGCTCTCCAGAAAACCCAGATGAGGATCACCTGCTCGGGCCTCGACGGTACCCCAACTGGATAGGGTGCTCTGGGCACTCATGCTCTGTCTTACACAGCCTGAAGCCAGACGTCCAGACAGACAAGTAGACAGCTAGCCGCACACCCAGCACTTCGGACACGCCATGGTCTTATGCCGTCACCACTTCCTAACCTTGATTTTCAGATATCTGAACCTAGACATTATATCAATTCTCCACTCAGCTGGGTATCGCAAGCACAAAACAGAAGTCCTTGCTCTTGGCATGGAGTCATACCTTCAGGGTGGGAAAAACCTTCATTGCCCCTGATGCCACTCCCAAACTTGAGTGCTGCTTGGGCACAAATTCACACTGTGACCCAAAGCATGAGCCCGATGTCAAAGAAAGGCCTGTCAGGGCCTGGACCAAGAGCCCGCATATGGGGCTTGCCAAGCCCCTATGCACCCAATCCTCACCAGTTTTTGAGTTTTCCAGTCGCCCCGCCCATACCTGGGTCTCTGCTCTGGAATCCCTTTCTTGGAGAGACCCATGAGCCAGACAACACGACTCCACCCTTCCCACAAAATGACCCCAAACTCTGTGAGCTGAGAGTCTCCCCAGAGAGAAATACTCGTCCACAGTCCCTGAGGCCACCCCTCCAATCCACGGCTATCCCGGACACAACATCCAGACACAAAAGCCTGAAGGAACGACTTCCACTCGCCCTTGTTTCAGAGTCGCAGGAGCTCCCTCTCGGGCTGTACATCTGCCCTCCATACCCAAGTCGCCACTCTTAAGCTGAGCTTGTGTTTTCAGACTTCTGTGCCCACAGCCTGGACCCACACAACCTCCAGGCTAGGGCCTGTGGAGCCACAGCGAAAGATTGTGCCTGTCCTCTCCAAGGAAAGTGTGCCCAATCCATTGACCACAACCCTACA